>NC_068367.1:28359843-28472343 GCF_020536995.1 Dreissena polymorpha
TGCTGGTAAAGAACTTTGCAAAATATGAAAGCAAAAATTAATATAGATTTATCAATAATATGCATATTCTAAATGGAAAAAGGGCCATAATTCTTACAAAATGCTTGATACAGTTGTCTGCTCTTGTTTATAGATTGGGGTCATGTTGGTAAAGAAGTTTGCAAGATATGAAAGCAATATGTCAAGGGACATTGAAAATATTTGAGGTGGTACGCAAACTTTAACATAGAGTCATCAATAATATGCATATTCTAAGTGGAAAAAGGGCCATAATTCTTACAAAATGCTTGATACAGTTGTCTGCTCTTGTTTATAGGTTGGGGTCATGTTGGTAAAGAAGTATGAAAAATATGGATGCAATATGTCAAGGGATATAAGAAATATTTGGGGTGGTACGCAAACTTTAACATTTGCACGCTCACGCTAACGCTAACGCCGAAGTGAGTAGGATAGCTCCACTATATATATTTCATAAATAATAGTCGAGCTAAAAATGTATAAATAATCGTTGGTACTTGAATTCGTGGTTCAGCGGACCAACAAAATCCACGAAAATTCGTACCACACAAAATTTCATGGTTTTACAGTAAGTGAGTAAATGTACTTATTTAGTGTATGTAAGTGCTGTTCATTCCATAGGGTTTCAGCATAATATAATCATCCTTGAATACATGATTCATTTTAAGAAAAATCATACTTTATTAATGAACACAAATAGCTGGGGTGAATAAGTGTAAGAGTGTCTTTATTAACATAATGATTCTGTTAATAACTAACTACAATGATCCTACTCTCTTTACAGTATCGAAGTGTGCAGTGAGTCCTTCAGGTGACAAGATATTTATCACCAACCATTCCCATAACAAGGTCCTCACCCTGGCCAGAGATGGCACAGTTCTCCAAACCTTCACAGACCCAGACCTAGAACTCCCATGGGGTATACATGTGACTGCTCTGGGACAGGTGCTGGTCTGTGGAGTGTCATCCAGCACTATCAATCAGCTGGATGGGGAAGGCAAGAAAATGCTGGCAACTCTTGCTACCAAGAGGGATGGACTTAATCACCCACTCTCAGTCTTCTACAATAGGAGCACAGCATCCATCATTGTGGGACAATTGCGTAGCGATAACATCCTTGTGTTAAGAGTAAAATAGGTGTTTTTTCACAAGTTTCAGTACAAACATATTGGAACATGTACTTTCAACATGAATTATTGGCCACACCAAACTTGTATTCAGTATAACGTTTCATCACATAATTCACATGGATGATTTATTGTCTTGCCTACTTATGTCAAATCATGAATATGTTTGAAAAGGTACATTTATAATTAACTTTGAGAGCATGGATCTATTATTTAGTGTTTTGTTTCAATGCATAATTCTTGCGGAATTATATATTGTGTTGCAATACAATTTAAAATGCGCTACCATCTATTGCTGATAATTATTTTTCCTTTTCAATCGCATATAATCAGTGTATTGTTGTTTTCTTGATATATATCTTAAAAATGAATAACATGTACATACATGAATTTTTGTGTGTGGTTATGTTCTATAATATTTTTGTCTAATTGTTATGCACAGTAAAAAGAACGGCAGCGTGCAATTAAATATTATTGAACAGTCACCAAAAATGTCCTTAAAAATATAAAGTTATTTAGATTGACAATTATGTATTGTACAGACTTCTTTTATTGTTGTTTTTAGATTTTACTTTTGTTGATTACAGTTATATATGTATTTACTTATGTCATTCATGCTATCTGCCTTTACTGTTCACTATGTTTTGCTGAATAAATTAACTTTTAATTATGTTCACATTCCCCTTTGTCCTTTGCATTTTCTTCCAATCAAATATACAAATATTTGCATTATCTGTGTTAACTACATTTCCAAACACGTTGTATGACTCATATATGCCAGTAATTTTTTTAAGTTTATTTTACAGCCCGTGCTATCGATTTGGAAAAATAGTGTGATAATCCATGAAATTAGGAAAAATTAAACATTATTAATATGATTGTAAATAACAGTTTTCCAATTCTTTATAAGCGCATGTTTAACTGCATTTTAAACTTGTTATTATTAAGTGCCAAAGAATATTATTGCTTTATAATAAACTCAATAAGCCAACTAGGGAGTCTAACGGAAAAGTTTGGCATCTTTTAGGGGAAACTTTGGTAAGAATTTTTGGATTTTTTTCTTTTGCCATTCTGAAACAGCCTGAAAGAGGCTGTAATTTGGGGCAAAAAAGATCACTGTATGCATTTGCATTGCGTGCTTTATCAGTGGTTTTTGGGGTTGTGGGGGATGGGGCCTTTAGCCCTTACGTGGGGAAAATTTTACATGCGATTTTCCACTTAAGGGAAAAAATTGTGTTTTTTCCTTAGTGGGGAAATATGTTAAGAGTCTTACTTTTACTGTTTAATGGGTTAAATAAAAGACTGTTATTTTCTTGATAGATTAATGTTTCTGGTTAATTTACATTTCATAACTAGAAATGGCGCGGCATGGCCGACACGTATCCCCACGCCGCATGTTTGACCCAGGGGGAACCCCAGGGTTGTAATGGGGCCATGCATAGTTGAGATTGACCGTATTGTCATAAGAAATGTTCAGTATCAATTGGAAGTGAATCGGTGTAGAAATGAAGAATGAAGAAGTTCATGTAAAATAACATAAAACAAGAGATGTGTTTGTCAGAAACACATTGCCCCCTCCTGCGCTGCTTTGATTTATTTAAAAAAAAATTATCATTTGGCAGGTTCATTACTTACCTCCCTTTAAAGCTTTTTACGTTCCTTGGATTTGTTGTTTTGACCTTTGACCTTGAAGGATGACCTTGACCTTTCGCCACTCAAAATGTGCAGCTTAATGAGATACACATGCATGCCAAATATCAAGTTGCTATCTTCAATATTGCAAAAGTTATGGCCAATGCACCATACCGGGGGCATAAAAAGTGCACTGAATAACGGGTGCCACGCTCTGCTGCGAAAGCTTGTCAGAATTAATTTTTTATAGAGGTCACAGTGACCTTGACCTTTGACCTAGTGACCCAACAAGAGATGTGTTTGTCAGAAACACAATGCCCCCTATTGCGCTGCTTTGAAATAAAATTGCTATTTATCATTTGGCAGGTATAGAAATCATCTCCCTTTAAAGCTTATTACTTCCCTTGAATTTTGTCCAATCCATGGGGGGGGGTCTCACAGTCAATTATGACCATGTCAGACATCACTGACAACCAAGGCCTGTGGTTTAAAAGAGCCAGAGTTTTTTTTCTTTTTCCAGAGTTGATCATGTATCTATGGACATAAGTCCACAGGTGTGTAATGAACATCAAAGAAATTAAAATTATATCATTTAAAAAAAAAACTTTGACAAATCAATCATTTGAGTTATAAATAATCAAAATAATAAATCTGTACAGTGACTGTGAAAAGAACTTCAATTCTTGGTAAGGAAATATAAAATATGAGATTTATAATTATATAAATTACTTCCCTTGAAAATAATTGTCTCTAACAAATATCTATTTTTAGTAGCAAATAATTAAAAGCCACTACCGTGACTGTGATTGACCACTCGAAATGTGCAGCTCCATGAGATACACATGCATGCCAAATATATAAAGTGGCTATGTTTAATATTGAATAATTATCTCCCTTTTTAAAGCTTATTACTTCCCTTAAATTTGTATTTTTTACCGTAGACCGTAAAGGATGACCTTGACCTTGACCTTTTACCACAATGTGTTTGTCAGAAACACAATGCCGCCTACTGCGCCGCTTTGATTTATTTAACAAAAATATATACGTGGGCAGGTCAGATAACCACGTCCATTTAAAGCTTATTACTTCCCTTGACTTTGTTTTTTCGACCCTAGACCTTGAAGGATGATGTTCACCTTGACATTTTACCACTCAAAATGTGCAGATCCATGAGATACACATGCATGCCAAATATCAAGGTGCTATCTTCAATATTTAAAAAGTTATGGCCAATGTTAAGGTTTTAGCTCGACACCTACGGCGGAGAGCAGACGTTGGACGACGAGCTGGCTATGACAATAGCTCAAGTTTTCTCCGAAAACAGTCTCGCTAAAAAAGAGTGAAAATCTCTCACTCGGCCCCACCCCAACCCCAATTACTTTTGACCCAGGGGTCTGATAAAAATTCCAAATAGTGCAGGGTCACACATATGCTCATAGCTACCATGTGTGTAAGTTTCAAGGTTCTAGTGCTTATAGTGTAGGAGATAGTGGCCAGGACGGACGGACAGACGGCGGAGATAACCACAATATCCCCACGCTTTTCAAAAAGCGTGGGGATAACTACTTGGCAATAACTGACTGCGGAATTGTTGCCATAATTTTGAGAATTAAAATGCACTGGTGATGCAATTAGGATTTCACTAAACTCAAACGGTTCTGTTGCATCATGACCATCTTGGATGGGACTGACTATGGCTGACTTTGTCAGAGTGATCTCTTCTTAAAAGGGACTGACTGTGGCCGGATGTGCCAGACTGAGATCACCTTGACAGGGACTGGCTGTGACAGTTTCAGACCGTACAACAGGAACGGACTGTTGCAGACTGAGTGGACTTACTACCTGGTCACTACACTTTGGTTTTGTGAAGAAAGATGTAATGACAGAGTTATTCGCACATTTTTTTTTTGGGGGGGGGGGTTCGGTAGCTTTTCCAGTTGTGCGACATTATGGTGACAATTAACGTAAAGCTAGTTGAAAGTTATCGTAAATCGGCCAAGGGAGGTAATAATTGTCGTAAAATGTATACGGTACTGTACGGCGTGTACGGGATGGGAACAAAATTGGACGGGTACCAAACGTTGTTTTCTATGATTTCGAGCGAATTTGTTGTAAAATTCAATTGTTTTGAACTGTTTTATGGAGGGAAAAAAGCTTCCGCTGGGGGAATTTTCTGGTCCGGAAAGGGGAAAAAACCAGCCTAGATTGCTGGGGAAAGATGTCGATATTCAGTAAGGTAAAAAAAAAACTGTTTCTTATTATTCAAAAACTGCCAAACCCATTTTGAATGGCACTTATAATAAAACAAGAGGGCCATGATGGTCCTGAAAGGCTCACCTTATACCAATAGGTACTATTGTTAGTTTGAAATCAGGGCTTTTTTATGTAAGATTTGGACCTAGAAATGTGGCCTCTAGAGTGTTTACAAGGTTTTTCTATAGCCAAATACTGAATACTGCCCCGACCACTGGCTGCCATGTTTTTTTCAGTTTCGAACTTGATCGAGGTATCATTGGAACAATTTTCTTCTAACCAAGTTTCATGAAGATCAGACAAGAAATGTGGCCTCTAGAGTGTTTACAAGGTTTATCTATAGCCAAATAAGGAAAACTGCCCCGACCACTGGCGGCCATGTTTTTCAACGGACCGGAACCACTTTTGAACTCAACCAACATATCATTAAGACAAACATTTTGACAAAGTTACATGAAGATTGGGTATGAAATTTTACCTCTACATAGTTTACAAGGTTTTTCTTTTTTTTTGACCTAGTGACCTAGTTTTTGACCCAGCATGACCCAGTTTCAAACTCAATTGAGGTATCATTGGGACAAATCTTCTGTCCAAGTTTCATGAAGATCGGACAAGAAATGTGGCCTCTAGAGTGTTTACAAGGTTTCTCTATAGCCAAATTAGGAAAACTGCCCCGCCCACTGGCGGCCATGTTTTTCAACGGACCGGAACCATTTTTGAACTCGACCAACATATCAGTAAGACAAACATTTTGACAAAGTAACATGAAGATTGGGCATGAAATGTGACTTCTACAGTGTTTACAAGGTTATCCTCTTTTTTTTGACCTAGTGACCTAGTTTTTGACCCAGCATGACCCAGTTTCAAAATCGATCGAGGTATCATTGGGACAAATCTCCTGACCAAGTTTCAAGAAATGTGGGCCCTTGAGTGTTTACAAACCAAATGTGGACGACGGACAGACGGACGGACAGACGACGAACAAAGACCGATCACAAAAGCTCACCTGAGCAATCAGGTGAGCTAAAAAGTCAGTCTGTTTTTTCCAAATCATGTCCCTAAATTGTATGACCAATCACCACAAAAGTTATATGGCTAGGCCGGGAATCGAACCAGTGAACCCCGCTGTGTGCTCTAACAACTGAGCTAGCCAGTCTACTTTCCAGCTGTTTCCAGCAATACATGTATTTGCTTTTTCAATGTAACTAAAAAACTTATCGTGGTAAAATTGGAGAAAAGCAAGCAAAACAGAATGATATTTCTGGTTCCAAACCTACCTGCAAAAGACATAGACAATTACAGAATATTTTCTGCTATGAAACCAGTATTCTTTCTGGTAAAATTTGGGAAGGAAAGTGACCCCATTCCCAATCTCAAAAAGTACAAATTTCCAAAAGGACTGCCCACAATGCCAATTAAAGGATTCTAATAAACAAATATCAAGCTTTTTTTCGTTAAACCTTTGCAAATACAATTTTAAAAACACTTTTATTCCCATATTATTTGCCAGCAAAAACACAGCTCTCAATTTCCCAATTTTAGTCAAAATAGAGCTGGAAAGGAAAATAAATTTTTATTTATTTCATTTCTTTATATTTTTATTTTTCAAAAACCTTCAATTACGAATTTTAGGCAGTCATTTGGGGGAAAATATACACTTTTTAACAGTAGGAATGGGGCTAAAATACAGACCCAACTTTGACTAAAATATCCACTAAGCCATGAAACCTACCTGCTGTCTCAAAGGTAGCTGCTTCTTCAGGGACAGGTCCTCTAGGCTGGCCGTCAACTTGGCTACATTTGGGTCCGCCATTGAACACCTGTGGGGGCTGGTTGAGGGGTCAACACCCAGGGGGTGGGAGGGGGGGGGGCTTGGGGGGAGGAACTAACCCTCCCTCTGGGGTCAACTTAGTGATACTTGTGGCATGGTGCAGAGCTTACATATTCTGAAAGAAACAAAAACATAAGTAATTGTATGCAATGTATGCATTTTAAAGTACAGTTTTTGTTTTACTTAGCTTGTACTTTAAATAGTTTTTCATGTAAGCTGCATGTAATGGCAGTATTTTAAACTGAATTGTTTTCTTCAAGTTCCGAGTTATATATTAAGCTAAAATATATTTTTCACTTAATTCATTTATATAAATTTCAATAAAAAAATTATCTTCATGAATAGCAATCGTGAACATGCAAACGTTTACAATCAATTCAATAATATTCAGACTTGACATACAAACACTGCAATCTGTTAATGTAGAATAGTATAATAGTGCCTGACGGTGTCTCATAGATAATGACAGATACCAAAACCCAAAGCAGATTTTATCATAATATTATGCATACATATTTTAGTGTCCCCGGATAATCAATTAACCATGTACCAAAGTATGATGTATCAGCAGTTTCTTATCAAACCAAATGAGAAACTTGATTGGTGTTATATTTGTTATTGACGCAAATGCTAACAAGACATGATTTATCTCTTTGTTTATTCTTCTTCTTCTTCAATGCTAGTTTGATTTATTTTAATGTTTACATTAAAGATTTTTTATTATTGATTTCATATTTGCAATGTGAATAATAACAACATAACCATGTCATGCATGAATATTTTTAATAAATGAAATAATAAATAACAACATCTGTAAAAGTTGTTGTTTTAAATGCACACGTTATTGGCTTGATGACATTGGGATGTTCCATATAGCATAAATTTTCATTAAATTGAGAAAAAGTGTCAATTTCTTTGATAAATTACATAAGAAGTATAACATCTGAATGCGACCTTAATTTTTTTCTTTTAACAGACTAGCTTTAGGAAAAGATATTTTTGCTGTAGTGGAATATGACCCAATAACTCCTATAAAATAACCCGAAAAAAGCTTAAAATATACATAAGCAGAATTTATCTGTCGACACTCATCATAAACTACAATACCTACATTCATTTTTATAAACCATATGGAAAAAAGTCCATGGAAAATATTATTTAACCTCCCCTTAAATTTTTTTGGCATTAGCCAAATTTCACGTTCTCAAAAGGTCTCTAAATTCATATTTGCACAACTAAAATAAACATTTCCTATTGATACAAACTCATAGTAATGCCAGTTAAAGAACCTATAAATATACGCTGATTGAATTGAACAGCCACTGTTAAAACTCTAAAAGTGCACCAACACTGTTTACACTTGTCAAAAATATTCAATATCGAGTTTTAATCAATTCCCACTTTGATAGGTTTTGGGTCCTCTAAAGCGGCTCTTGAAATTCAATATTCTCAATGGCCCATTGATTATTGTTTACTTTTTGCACAAGCATTTTTATTATCTATTATACTCAGAATTCAACCAGGGGTCCTATTTGAAAAAGTATCATGCCAGAGATATGGTGCTCATTATCTTAAACACAGATATTTGAAAAAAAGAGTTTAAAACATGAAATTGTTCAAATAAGAATCAGGCAAACTGAAACTATGGGCAGTATCAGGTTTATGCATGAATCAATGGGCAAATGTGTTCAAACATTGTGAATCTTTTGCTTTTGTTTCATTCATTGTACACCTATGTTTTATACCAAATTCTTTGAAAAACAACAAGATGAACAGCACAACTGGTAAATAAGATTCAAATAAATGTTGAAAATGATAATACAGAGTGAAAATGGTAAAATTGTTAGCATGTTTAAATTATGTAATTAAAACAATAGCAAGAAATTCCATAACTAGTCAAAATAACGCAAGTTTAGCTCATTAAAATGTTTTGTATTCTGTAAAGTTGGAATAAGACATCAAACTTAGGATGGACATTATTTAAACTTTTAGGAGTACATGGATTCTTTTTATTCCAAAAATTCTTTTTTTTGCAGCCATTGACTAACTTGGGGAATGACAGAGGAGCCCATTATGCCATGACACAAAACTGTGGAAATATCCCTGACTGTGACAGTGGCATGCCCTGACTTAAAGGCAATTTCCTGCATGCGAAAAGTTGATTCATAAAGATAGACAATTAAAAACCCTATGAACGCAAAAAAAGCATCACCTTCGCCCTGTAAGGTGAACCAATATCATCAGTGTTTTTTTCCCCACCAATTTGGGAATATGGCTGGGTCCCTTTGGATTGGGAAAAATCATTGTGTTTTGACTAAAATTGGGAAATTAGTGTTATTGTGTTTTTATGCTAAAAATACTTCAAAATTGATAATTTCAGTGTGTTCAATATTATATTAAATTAAGGTTCAACTTATAAAGCTGGATGAGAGATGAACTTAATGTTGAGATCTAAAAAACATAAAATTTTCAATTGGGAACTTTGAGGTTCCATTTGGAAAAAAAAAATCCATTAGGAATACCGCACAAAATTCTAACCAAAACAAGGGACAAAATTGTCACAAAACCAGGTTTTCAATTTGAAAAAAGTCTGATAAAGTGAGACAATTCAAAATGTGCATTGTTACCCCCCCTTGTATCAAAATGAATCTATTTTTACTCATGGCGACCTTGGTTTCAATTTAAAAAAAAATCTGATGAAGGGAGACAATTCAAAATGTGCATTGTTACTGATTATTCATAGTTACCCCCCTTGTTTCAAAATAAATATATTTTAGTTGTGGCGACCTTGACCTTGGAGATATGGACGTAATTCTTTTGCGTGACACACCATCCAATGATGTTGAACAAATGTGCCAAATGATTTTAAAATCTCACAATGAATGACATAGTTATGGCCCAGACAAGCTCATTTATGGCCATTTTTGACCTTTGAACTCAAAGTGTGACCTTGACCTTACAGATATCGACGTCATTATTTTGCGCGACACACCGTCTAATGATGGTGAACAAATGTGCCAAATGATTTTAAAATCTCACAATCAATGAACGACAAAGTAATGGCCCGGACAAGCTTGTTCCGCCCGCCCGCCCGCCCACCGACATTCGCCAATCTAATAACCAGGTTTTCCGATAACCAGTTTTTTCCTTCGGAAAACCTGGTTAAAAACAACACAGATCATCATGCTTATACGCAAGAGAATCTGTAATAGAGAACTTTTGTTTCTCTTTATATTTTACTGTATGATTGGGCAAAAGAAACATGATATACCATGAAATTGGGAAAAATTAACATTATTAATATGATTATAAATAACACTTTACCAATTGTGTATAAGTGCATCTTTAACTTCTTTCTAAAATTTATATTATTAAAGCCACACACTTTGAAATAAAGAACATGTTAATCAATACATTTAGATGCAATTTGATCGTGTGCAAAATTGTTTTTAAATCTAGAGTCTTGTTAGCAAGTAATTAATTATTTATTTTTAATTTTAAAACCGAAAGTGAATTTCTATACGTATAGGTAAATTTCGACAAACGCGATTATTTTTAAGTTTTAAGCGTTAAAAAGACGGATTTCTACCTTGTAACCACCATATATATTCTAATTGAGATATATACAATTAAATATATAGCCTAGTTAGCAAGTCATTCTTTTGTTTTTCAAACAGTACCGCTTTAAAACCGAAAGTAGGATTTCTAGACGTATACGTCCGTTTCGACAAACGCGATTATTGTTAGGTTTTAAAGCGCAAAAGAAACGGATTTCTATCTTGTTACCACCAGATATATTCTTATATTGGCATAGATAAAATATGTTTCTTATTTATACTTAAATTTACTATACCATGAATTTCATTTCAAGGTGTGTGGCTTTAAGTTCTAAGGAATTAAATTGCTGTATAATAAATTCAATAAACTTATTATTGAGTTTACTGGAAAAGTTTGGCATATTTTCTGGGAAAGAGCCTTTTTTACTTTTTGCGATTGGGAGACAGCCTTTATGAGGCTATAATTTTATGCAAACAAATCACTGCTTAGGCTGAATCTGTTCTGTGTCATCAAACAAGTATCAGTCATCAGTATTGTTCTATGGACGTGGCCAATGTTTTTTGTCAGGACCCAGGGGTTAACCTCGCTTCATTGGGAAGAGGCCCTTGCCTATGCATTTTGGGAAGAAATCGCTCATTTTGGGAAGAATTCTCGCTAAAATTACTGCTTTGGGAAATGAAAAGCTGGTGGAAGTTAGGATTTTTGGGATTTTTGCATGATTTTAAAGGAATTTTCAATTGGGAAGGTGCCTTTAATAGGCCCCTGTTCTATAAGGCTGAAAACCCCGACCGGCACTTTCTAATTAAATATATGTCTGATTTGCATTTCTTGAGAGTTGTCTCAAATATTATGGCGCATTATCATACCTGCGTTTTTATTGGCTATTTTTTTCAGTCAACCAATCACCTTAGAAAACGCATCCCATTCAGGAGTTACCAAATATTGAAATTCGAAATGGTGAAAACAGTACAGTCCAACCCCTACTTCTGGTCACCCCTCATCGCCGGTCACCCCGTGTAGGCGGCCGGTCTGTGCCGCGACCGTAAATAAACACTATATAATGCACCCCTCTTAAGCGGTTACCCCATTTCTCCGGCCAGCGGCCAGCAATTTTGCATCCCAAATGTTAAATTCCCCCCATATGAGTGGTCACGCGCAAGTAAGTCAGTCATGTACATTGGCTAAATTACACAGACGCAACGGCGAAAAAATCGATACATACTTACAGTCTGCGGTTTAGGCTCTGCAGTACTGAAGCGTGATGTGTGATAAACATTTTGACAGCTAGTTTGCAAATTGCAATTAATTAGCGGCGGATTATCGGGTTAAAAGCAATATGCGACCGTTTGATCTTTTTGTTTCCACACGTGCGAATATCACCTATTATTACTGGAAAGGAGATTCTTAATTTATAATTTATTATTTGTAGCTCATACTCTTTCAAGCACACATTTATGACAATTATCGGCTTATTAAAAGTTAAAAAGAACAACAAAACTTTTAACCGAAATCAACTGATCTACATGTTCTCTGTGCTACAAAGTTTTTATCCAAAAATCAATACACGCATGCTTTCGAACCACGGGTAATGCGCGACATTGTAAATTGGTGCATAATTTTCGCGCGCTTTTGTCGGGACAAAGAAAATACACAATGCTAGAATTTGTAAACGTCTCGTTAACATTAAACAATCGGTAGTGTGTTTAGGATTACAAATTATTATTCTTATTTGGTAATAAAACAAAACATTTATATTTGTTTTATATTTACAATGATTTTAATATTAATTTTGATAAAACCCTTTACGCAGCGAAAAAATGTTATACTAATATTATGCATGAAATGCACGATTAACAGGAGGATTACACCCGGTTGCTATTATCTGTCTCTTAACTGGCCACGATTTTATCGTGAAGGAGATCACTGTCGGGACCAATTGGTGCGGTAGGTATTTAAAGCCATAAAACTGCAATAAACCGATTAAATTATCGATTTATAGTGACACGGGAGTTATTCACGCATAACAGATTCACAACCGTTCCCATCTTAAGTGCATTGGGGCCATACAACGTGCATTGTGTAAACAATGAATCATGAGAATGATTCTTTTTCATTTACTTGATTCTGATGATGATGATATTGATGATGATTAGAAAGATGAATAGAATATTTTTTTAATGAAAATGTTGTCATATTGCTGATTTTAGAAAGGAAGAATTAACATTATTTTAAGTCTATACATTGTTTAGTACATGTACACATATTTACCATTTTGTTTATACAAAAATTGAACAGTTGGCCATGCACTCATCAACTCCAGACTCCCTATGACCCAATCCCCTCTTAAGAGGCCACCCTGCTTAAGCTGCCAATTTGGCTGTTTCCCTTGACTGGCTGCTTAAGAGGGGTTGGACTGTACTGTTTTAATTGTGTTCATTGATATTTTTTAGATATTTTTAAAGAAACACAATTTTTTAGTGTTAATTGTGTTCTTCAATTACAGTAAACACGGAAACCGTGTCTGTTTAACTTACTTACTTTATTTTGCCTGTAAACTTGCCCAAACGGATGACTTGCAAATTTGATACACTTTACAGAAGATATATTAAAAATGCATATTTCATGTAAATATTCTTCATTAAACAAGCATTAAAGTTTAAACATTATAAATGGCTCAAAATGAAAGTGTCAAGTAATCAATAATCGTTAAATATAAAGGGATTGAATTTTGCAATTAAAGTGATAAATGGTGACATTTATTGAAAACACATGCCAAAAACTATTTAAAGTTGCTCAATCGAATAAAACAAATTAAAGATTACGGCAAAGATTTAATACTTAAACCAACTATTATATTTCAATATATGGCAAATAAAATGTACAGATTTCACTTCTTATTTGTTTGGACTTAAACCCGGTAAAACTTAATGTCTGTAAGTAATTAGACCTACCTATATTACTTTCAACATTTATCAATTCTATTAACTTAATGTATACAGGATACCTATTGTCCTTTAAGTACATGTATATGTTTTAACCACAGTTCATTTGCAATGTCTTTATTCTTTTTACTTTAATACATGTGTACAGTAACTGTACTATAAATGGAACTAAACTTCTAAAAACAACTTTGCTTTTTTGCCTTAAAAACTATGTTTAGATTTCATTTTTTTCTTAAAGTAAAGTAGCCTAAACCATACAAAATAAAATAGCTTAGTTCTTGCATTGTACATGATCCATCTTATCCCAACCGTTCATGATTTAACTAATTAAGTTGAAAAATTCTTTTCTTGACCTCCAGTGTTTTACAAACCATACACAGTGGGTTTTTCATTCAAAATCGGGTCCGGTATAATCAGCCCATTCCCAATGGTAAAAAGTATATACCGGGTATTTTTCCCAAATGAAAGTGAAACAAGGAACCAAATTGTCACAAAACCAGGTTTTCAATTAAAAAAAGTCTGATAAAGGGAGACAACTGCAACTCAAAATGTGCATTGCTACTGATTGTTAATCACAATTACCCCCCATGTTTCAAATCAATCTGTTTTTCGACCATGTGACCTAGTTTCAGACCCGGCATGACCCATATTCGAAATTGACCTAGATATTGTCTAGATACAACTTCTGACCAAGTTTCGTAAAGATCGGATGAAAACTATTTGAATTAGAGAGCAGACAACATGCTCAATGTTTAAAACGTACTAAGTGACCCTGTGACCTAGTTTTTAACCAGACATGACCCATATTCGAACTTGACCTAGATATTGTCTAGATACAACTTCTGACCAAGTTTCTTAAAGATCGGATGAAAACTATTTGAATTAGAGAGCAGACAAGCTTGTTCCGCCTGCCCGCATTCGCAATTCTAATAACCAGTTTTTTCCTTCGGAAAACCTGGTTCACAATTCCCAATGGAAGGTTTCCAAAAAAAATTGTTTTTAGATCTCAATATTATGTTCATCTCCAATCCATGTAAGTTCAACCTTACATGTAGTAAATATAAGACCAAAAACACGCGTATTCTCACTTTTGAAGCAATTTTTAGTAAAACAACAACACTTATTGCTCAATTTCAGTCAAAACAACTCAAATTTTGCCAATCCAAAGGGACCCAGCCCCATTCCCAAAATGGTGACATAACACACTGATACAGGCTGAAAATTATTATATGAACTAATATTTATTTATTCCATTTCTGTTAAGCTAATGATCACCTAAGCTAACAAAAACGTGAAATTACAACACTTTAATAGGTCACTGCAACAATTTAGCGCTCAGACATGCATACTTTAAACTTACTTAAGAATTATTGAATTAACTTGTTCAATATACCTGAAACTATTACTGATAAGATCAAAGATCAAATTAAAGCCAAGGTCAAACAATCAGGGCATGGTATTGACAAGGATTTCCCACAACAGATCATGGACATTTTAATCATGATGAAAAGAAATTGCAGTCCGCTTTTTAATCCACAGAATAATTAAAACTTTTACTCACATCTGTCATAATTTTAAATTGTTCAAAAGGAGGATTTTGGAAGAACAGCACCTTGCTTTAGACATACTGGATTAAGACCACTAAACAGATTTTCCCTTATAAGACAGGTGTACTTTGACAAATTATGCATTTGAAACTGAAAATTTATCTATCATAAAATTATTCCTCTGCTTTCCAGTAATAAAATTTAAATACATATGGCTGAAAACATTTCAATAGATCAAAAGTTGTAGAATAAGTTCAAGCTGGAACGTTTTAATGAAGCCATATTATGGCATTACGGTTTGCAAGACTTGTTTCGATTGAATGTTGATTGTGTGAAATTTGTAAAACACAGGGCTGTCGTCGGACTTTTGAAAGTGGTCAGGCTCTAAGTGCCAGAGGCCTGCAAGCGCCGAAGGCGCGAAGCTACTTGGGGGGTCTGCGGGCAAGCGCCCACCCCCCCCCCCCCTGAAAAATTTTAAAACATAAAAGCTAAATGACATCTGGGAGGTTTCGATGCCAAAGTGTACGATATTACTAAGTTACACGGCGCCGCACCAGGTTCCATATTAATTTCATATGCGATAAACGAGGGAAAATAGTTTGAAAATAGTTTGTTAATTTGCTAAGTTGCAGTGCTGTAACACCTTTAAAATTTTCCAAATACACAGCTGAGCCATTCTCCTTGAGTAACGAACTCCTATGCAATTTAAGTAAAGTCAAAAGCGTCCGTTCTTTGCTTATGAACGTGCAAAGTCATAAGATTGTTAAGTCTAGGTTAGGACAGTGTGCTTCTCAGATGTGTCTTAACTCTCCGAAGTGCAGAGAACGTCCTCTCGCTTGTAGCATTTGTAGCCGGCATTGTCAGTAAGATTCGTATAAGTGCCGCAACATCTGAGAATTAAGATCACCCGCAATAACGAGGAAGCTTGCGCATATAGTCAAGCATGTGCGGCAGTCGGATCTGGTAATTGTTTTGTTTAGTAAAGTGTGTTTTCAATGTCTCCAATTGAACTTTCAGCGTGTCATTGTTTACGTCATCTGAATAAAATTCAGTCACAAAGAAAAAGTATCCGGGCTCCCTAAGCTGTAATGGCAACGAATTTCACTAGATGATATTTAAAGACCTTATTTCATTTAGCCTCTTTAATTATTTTTTTTGATATCCCATGAACATTTATTGGCTCAAATAAATCCTTCGGCTTTGTTCCAGTGTTTTCGTGTATGTTTAGTCTTGGATTTGAAACAGAAAATAATGAATTCCCCAAATTGCAGGCCGACGTTGGCCCAACGTCGGCATCACGTTGGCATGATGTTGGCATTGGCATGCTAACGTTGGGCAGATTTGGTTTATAAAAAGATAGGTATGCCTCGAATGGGTTTCCGTAGTTTAATATTTTGTGGAGAGGCAGCGATTTTTTTGTCCAATTGGGAAAAGTACCCCTACCGGTCCAATTGGGAAAAATTGAGTCGTGAAAGCCTGAAAATTGGGAAAAATCGAGTCGTGAAACCCTCAAATTGTGAAATTGGTGTATTTGATTTTATGCTCCCAAATACTTTAAAATTGATAACTAAGTGTTTTCAAGCTGTCAATATTATATTTACCTAGGTTCACACCATAGGGCTGCATAGAGAAACTAACAAAATGTTGCATTTTCCAAAAAATAAAAAAAAATTATATATATTTTATTTTTTTTACCTTAAATTGGACATTTTTTGGACAGCAATTGGGAATTTGTAGTTTGTTCGTATTGGGAAAGTGCCGTTTACCGGTACTTTATAAAGGAGAATATCGCTGAGAGGGACACCATGATATAGCCCTTTTTACGTTTTTGTTTTTTTTAATTTGAAGAGATATTGTCAAAGGACTTTGATGCAAGATGATCTATCTCATACCTTCAATTGAACGTCAGGCAGAAATCAACATCTGCACAAGCATTACCGTCCTAGTTATGGTACAATATTGAATTTCTTAGGTCAGGGCTCGACATTAAAGGTAGTCCGACTGTCCGGGACAACCAAATTGTTAGTCCGGACAAGTAAATAAAGAAATTTGCTAGTCCGACAGGACAAGTGGTCATTATAATTGTATAACTTAGAAAAAATGCCTTTAAAGCTATTATTTCTGTGGAGATATCACTCAACTTTTCAGAGAATATTTTGTATACGTTTAATCGTCGAAGCCCGAGATATTCCGATAGTTCCATGTGATACATGTACTACACTGAACTGTTCCAGGGCTCGACATTAAAGGTAGTCCGACTGTCCGGGACAACCAAATTGTTAGTCCGGACAAGTAAATAAAGAAATTTGCTAGTCCGACAGGACAAGTGGTCATTATAATTGTATAACTTAGAAAAAATGCATTTAAAGCTATTATTTCTGTGGAGATATCACTCAACTTTTCAGAGAATATTTTGTATACGTTTAATCGTCGAAGCCCGAGATATTCCGATAGTTCCATGTGATACATGTACTACACTGAACTGTTCACAAGGGAAGCAACCCTTAACATTTTTTTCTTTGCCAAGATAACTAGAATATTCTCCCGTGTAAAGAATATGCATTTTACGACACCGGTACACATCGATCTTACAGACAATTAACGTAGTGACGTCCTCCCTATGTATAGAATGATTTTGTTTTTTTAAATATCAGTTAAGTACTGTACATATACATCACTTTTAACATTTTCTGTTTGATGTTGTCAACAAACAAGTTTTTGTCAGGTATTATGGCTTTGTATAATGTTTAAAAATCAATTATCTTGAGTTTTCCTGTTATTCAAGTCAGTTCTTTTTGTATTAAAATTGCCTGCAATTATGTTTACATGTAATTTGAACGATTCAAGTAATAACATGTAATTTGAACGATTCAAGTCTTTATGATTTGAGCATTTTGTATTATTTCATTATTTTGCAAAGTACTGAGCAGAATAAAGATATAATGGTCAGGACAAGTTGCTTTTTGGTCAGGACAGTCAAGTGAAATTATGGTCTACTTGTCCGACTGGACAAGTGGCTTCAAAAGTTAATGTCGAGCCCTGTTAGGTTCAGCTTCAAGTAAGGGTTTCTTGGACTATTCATTGCCTTCAATATGTGAACGAAGGGCATATAGCATTTATCGTGTATTTTCATTATTGCAGCATAGCGATGGTTATTATTTTACTCACTCTGATGTCTTTCCTTGTTTCTTGGAACAAAATTCGTCAGCATTTTACGGAATAAACATCCGGGAAAAATGGAGTGTACTGTGGCTCGTTTGAACCATCGGAAAACAGCGAAGTTAGAAAACGGATAGAAATACCGGGATTTTATCACTTTTGCAACAGCATTAGTGTTGTATTGAAAATTGGCATTTTTTAAAATAAGGAAGCATGATAAAATATGTCTGATCCAGAGGAGATTAAGCAATTCATCTTCTAGCTCAGCCTTCTTTTCTCTTTTTTTTTTGGTCAAAAAGTGGTCATGCTATAGCCTGACAGGCCGACAGCCCTGAAACAAGCTGCCTCGTACCAATAGGAAAGGTTTAAAGGAAATTGTTTGGATTGGGAAAATTTGCGGCGTTTTGACTAAAATTGGGAAATTAGTGTTGTTGTTGTTTTGCTAACAACTGCTTCAAAATTGAGGATACAAGTGTGTCCAGTATTATATTTACTAAGGTTGATCTTATATGGATGGGCAGTGTTTTTTTTTTGATGAAATATTCGGCGTTATTCAGCCCCATTCCCCCATCTCTAGAGTATATATTTACCCGAATATTAGAAAAATTCCCCTCTCGGATGTGTTATTCAATTTTAATCAATACCTCATTTAAATACGTCTTTCGCTAGGAATTTATTTGCTTCAATTTTCCTAAACTGCCGTTTTAACTTTAATCAAAGACGTATTCTATATGGTAGTTGAAACACAGAATTCTTTTTAAATCATGCATTTTAGATGTTCTCAAAAATGGTTTAATCACAACTAGGGACAGAATGAGGACGATTTGGGTAGAAATATATTGCCTGTACAAACTTCAACATTGAAAAGGCATACAAACTTGATCGGTGTATTATATGCTATAGTATTATCAAAGGCCAATTGTTGCAAGAGCATTTACACACAATAGCATACGAGATTGCTACGTTACAATGTGTATATTGGAGAAAAAAAATGTTGTTTTGCCGTATATATTTTGGAATAATTTTTTTCTCTCTATGTATGGTGAATTATAGTGTTAAAACTTGATTTTGTACTGTTACTTGCTAAGCATTTACGTTTCCCCCTTTTCTCCTTTTTAAGCGCAAATTTTCCCCCGTCAGGGGACCCGACCCCCTTCCCCCAAAACTGAAAAAAAACACTGATGGGAGATGAACAAAATATTGAGATCTAAAAAAATTTTTTTGGAAACCTTCGATTGGAAATTTTTAGCTCCCATTTGGGAAAAATATTATTATACTTGTTTTCCATTGGAAATGGGTCCGGTTACCGGAACCGATTTTGAATGTCAAAAAAAACACTGACAGGCTTTGATATTTTTTAATAATGTCTTTAATTACTTTAGGAACCAAACTGTAATACTATAGTTTTAAATACTTAAAATTGCAAGAAAAAAAATAAGAAAAATGTTCCAGCCCTGGGGATCAAACATAGGGCCTCTATAAGCAAAAGTCAACTCTTTACCGCCAAATCCTGAAGGCTTTTGAATGATCTGTAACTTAGTTAAAACTCTATGTTAGTAATACACTTTTTGCTAAATTATCAATTCTACAATTTCATTTGATGAACAATCTTGTAAGAAATTTTTTAGTCAATAGTGTTATTTTGTGTTATTTGGTTCTTTGAATATAATGCATACATTATTTTTTAATATATGACTTTTTTTTTTGAAAATTGATATTTTGCCAAACTATGAACAAGTACATGTACCTTTAAAGGGGCCTTTTCACAGATTTTGGCATTTTTTTAACTTATTCATTAAATGCTTTATATTGATAAATGTAAACGTTGGATCATAAAAGCTCCAGTACAAAATCAAGAAAAAAATTAAAAAAAGGAAAAGAACATTGTCCGGAGCAGGTTTCGAACCAGTGACCCCTGGAGTCCTGCCAGAGTCCTGAAATAAAAACGCTTTAGCCTACTGAGCTATTCCGACGAGTACGCATTCTTAACGTATTTTATACCTCATATAAGCAATCTTCGTAGTTTCACAAAATTTAACGACAAAAACAGAACCCTCCAAATTATTCAATCGTTTCGCGTTGCAACGCTTTATAATTTTTAGGTTTTAAAATCGTCAAAAAGATGCATATAATGGCTATATTAGAGCATGGTTAATGTTCAGTATTACTGTTTCCTCACAAATATCATAACTAAAACGAAAACTTACGAATCTGAAACAACTTTTTTCAATTTTGTCAATTTACCAAAGCGTGAAAAGATCCCTTTAAGTTGTACCAAAAATATGTTTTTTCTCTGTATTTTCTTAACCACATCACTAGTTAAGGTACATGTACTGTAAAAGGATTCAAATATGAATGTGAGCTTTACATGAATGTTGAAAAATATAGTAAGAACATTAAGAACATTGATAGTGTTCAAGAACATAAAACGTTTATAGAGTGTTTAGAACGAATCAATGTTTAAAGATGATGCCCATAGAAAATAGGTCAATTCATCTTAGACGGCTTTACATATTTTACCATGTAAGTGTACAATCTTTAACAAAGAGACTCCTTAAACTTCAGCCAGAAAGTCAAACAGGCTACTTGAAACTGTTCAAAGATATTGCCATAATGATGAGCAGCAAATGTCAATTACAGATAAGAGAGAAAGATAGGGCCAGATCTCAACCTGTCCAAAGTCACTTACAACTTTAGAAATATTAAGATATGGAAACACTGCAGAATCAATATTTAACCACAACAAATATTTTCAAAAGACCATTTAAGCAGTTGAGCTTAAAATATCTTCAAATTAAAACCTGCTTTTGGGTTTAATACAAAAAATGGTATTGATTTATTGTTAATAAACATTGGGGAAATATGACACATTCTGCTAAAATCACCGGAATTGTACGAAAATTGTTAATTTGCTGCTCCCACTTGAAGCAGTTTCACTCTTAATAATTACTAATTTTCAAGCTAAGCAATGATGAAAGGAGAAAAATAATCTGAAACTCAGAAAAATCATGATGACAGATGTCGATGGTCTTTTTTTACATCAACAAGTGATAAACATTTTAAGTGTGACATTGACCTTAGACTAATGTACCTGGTTGTTGAGCAGAACAAAGTTTGGAACTTGTGACCTCTAGGTTTTTAAAGATTTGACCAGGTGAACTAGATTGGGACAAAAGTAATCAAGAATTAAAACCTGTCCTAGATATTGTCCTGATAAACATTATGACCAAGTTTCATCAATATTGGATGAAAAATGTTGCCTATAGAGTGGTAACAAGCTAAAATTTGAAGGCACACACTGCATGCCTCAAGACGCTGGACGCAGAACACATGTCATGTTGCTGGACATTATTTAAGACTGACAGTTACCTAAGTGAGGCAGGGCAACAGATCGTTTTATCGTTTTTACGATTTGTATTTGACAGAAAACGAATTGAAATAAAAATCGATCGTACAATAAACGATTATGAAATTGGAAAACTAATTGCAATCGATTCTTTATCGTTTTATTATACCGATTCCCTCCGTACTGTGTTTGATTTGAATTAGTATATTGTAACCTTCAGTGCGGTTAATATTTAGTGAAACGTTTTTATGAATGATGTCTACATAAAAAAATTCTCCCGTCAAAAAAAGTACGCAAAAATGTTGGCATCTAGTGCTAAACACGGACGTGCTAAGAAAATTTCATTAGTGGCGTGCGGGTCTTATATGTTTCAATTTGTAACGCGAAACAAACCGTCTGGTAAAGACGTTGTAAAGAGTGTTTTATCGGAATTAATATCACATGTTGCGATAGTAAAGGAACAATTCAGTGCAAAACACTGCGGCGATTCAGTGTCTGAAAAACAATAAACCACATGGAAAAAGGAATTCCCCTGGCTTGTCTTACATGGAGAGGGGCTTGCAAATGCACCTTAAGTTTAACCGACAATCAAAAAGCTCATCTCATCCAGAAATAAAGTTTAGTTTTTAATCAAATGTAAACAATTTTTCGACAAATTGACTTGAGGGAAAAACTTTGTTTCAAAAAGCTTGCAGTGAAAAATAATTGACATAAAATCTTATCTGTTGCCCTGGTGAGGTGCGATACAAAACAGCTGATAAATATTGTTTTCATGCAAACTCAATTTCTGAATATTTATTTGAACATCATACACTGCTGGACCAAGTTATTATCCAAAACAAGCAATGGAAGTATCTGAAAGTGACTTCATAGTTTTCGCAAAATGACAATAAAGAAAAAACTTATTTTGCTAAGGCAATCATTTACAAATATATGCCCATGTGACAAATATACATGGAACGTTTCGTAACTATTTATAAAAATAAATGTTAAACCTAACCATACAAATGAAATGAAAATTTCATTTAAGATGAGGTACAATGAACTGAAAGTTCAACATGCAAGTACGACGTGGTCTGAGGACGAATTAGTACCTCAAGTGAATCAAAATGAATATGGCAGATATATTACCTATTAAATTGTAAAATCCTTTTGAAATAATGGCATCGGATAGGTTGGAACAGGATACCGTTTGTTGAGCTTTTAAAATAATTGCACTTGATTATTAACACACTTCATTATCAACACACGGCAATTCGATATCGCGAATGTAAACTATTTCTGTTGATGCTAAGTAACAATCATTCAGCCAATCACATTGCCAGTAATATAAAGACCGACCAATCACAAGTCGCCGTCCTTAATATTGAATCCACCGCCAACCTGCTCTGACCGGAGAGAATAACAAATAGCGAAAAAATAATTTTGGTTACAGAACACTAAACGTCATACAGTTTTCAATTCTAACGTTAAAGCGATATTATGGGCATCTA
This sequence comes from Dreissena polymorpha, assembly GCF_020536995.1. Lineage (NCBI taxonomy): Eukaryota > Metazoa > Mollusca > Bivalvia > Myida > Dreissenidae > Dreissena > Dreissena polymorpha. Next base: position 28,382,750 of record NC_068367.1, read on the forward strand.
ACAGTTTATAGGTGTCTATCGCAACCGTTGTTTATATTTGGTTTTTCACTTCATATACACTTATATTTGTTAATGCAAGCATCAGCATACTAAAACAATATCCCGGAAAGAAAAAATAATGCATTTAAATATCAACCGTGCTTTCGTTTGACAACTGATCACGCATGTACAATGTGAACCTTAATTTAGTTTTAGTGCAGATTCTTTAATACGTCACAAAGACACAATTTTGTTTTACGGATCATTTCGGCTTACAGGACTGGGTGAGTCACGTAAAATATCGAATATAAAATATATTTTTATAAACAACTGGTAGCAAGATGAGTTGCGGATAATTGGTCAGTTACCACATTTTACTTACTCTTTTGACCTGTTAAATCTTTTCATATCAATTCAACAGTGAAAATTTCCCATAATATCACTTTAACAGAGTTAACTAAAATCTAAAAGGGTCCAGGTTGTGTGACGGACGGCGCACTCACGCACGGATGGAATTTCACCTACCATATATATATATTCATACGCCTTTCGACGAGGGATATAAAATCGTCGATGAAGGAATTTTGCTATAGTATTAGTACCCAGCGGTCTACAGCCCGAGTGATAAACAAGCACATATAGTTAGTTAGCTTTAGCCCTGAATACAACCTTTAGTCAGCTGAAAATGTTTGCACGAATTTGCCCGCAAAAATAACATTTCACACTGTTTGTTTTTATCTTTATCCATGATCAAACGAACCACTCGAATGTGTATAAGTGCTGCCTATAAGTTTTTTTAAACACGTAGAATTATTCTCCCCTTAATTATCTAAATAATCTAAACATTTTTTTTGTACACAAAATGAAAATAATCGAGACTCTAAAAGAGAAGCGTTCGTTCGCACGTCATGTAAACACACGTTTGGGCGGAGAAACGGAAAAATTGCGATGAAATGCATATAAATTTCTGGCGTAGCAAGAGGCAAGTTTTAGCCAAGGCACTATATGGGTGCGGGAGCATGCCTCTGTAAAAGAATTGTGCTCGCCTTGAGCTTCAGTAACAATAAATACGTTAAATACCTAATAAAGTGTATGTATATCATTTCTTTATAATAACTACCAATTAATTGTACTGCCTTCTTTTCGCTAAAATGTATGTAAGAGTTATGTGCTATTTACTAGTTTTAAACTAATCATTGTTAACCCTCCCCCCCCCCCCACACACACACAAAGAATCGGAATATGATTCATAATGCGTTCTTATGGGGAATCGCGACAAAAGACGCCACGGGAACAAGCAAAATATACCAAAAAGTACCCAGGAGTATAGTCGGTTGCCTTTAAGCATATTTTCCGTAACCGTGGTACATTATTTTAAACCTAAGGATACACGGGATACTTTTAAGCAGAGACGTAGCTGTTATACGGTAAGTAGTGCTCGATTGGTCATTGTCGGCTCGGGTACTACTTACATGTACCCCGGGTACTCTTAAGTATACTTACCAGGGCCGTACGCAGGATTTTTTGACTGGGGGGGGACCCAACGGGGGGGATTTGGGAGGGGTCCCCCCTCCCTATAGATATATTTGTTTTTTTTTAATTTGGCACTTTGCAAGGTAATTTTAATGCTTATACAAACCTTATTTTGTGATATTAATTTAAGGAATATAACATTTAAAATCAGCACCTTTCGGAAGTCTTAAGCTTTAAACATTGGTGTGAATATGAAACTTACAGGTTGACACTAATGACGATTATCCATATCTCCTCTCTGATTGCTTCCACTATTTTTTTGCACAAATCAATAACTTCATTTTTTTATTTTTTTATTTTTGGGAAAGATCTTGCCTTTTTGGGGGATAAAAATTTGCGCGAAACGCCTTATTTTTGGGGAAAATAATGAAAGTCTTAAATGATCAATTTAACATATTTTACTGTTTTCAAACAAATTCAAGGCAACAGATAAATTAATAATACAATTAATAATACAATATTTTTCTACACTGGCTCAGGTTAACTTATATAATGAGATCGATGTGTTGTTTCAATTTTACTTATTTTTTTACCAATGAACCATTAATAGGTTGACATTATACTCAGTTCTCGGTACTCAATTATTTTAAATACTGAATTCTGCCAAATTCTTATCTGTTGCTGGACAAATGTATGAATCTGTTTTTCGTTTCAACAAACATGTTAACTATCTATCCGTAGTCTTTTTTAGTGATTTCCTTTCAAAAATGATAAATACTCAGTTTTAATACCTTTGTCAGTGTTTCTGTTCCCGTCCGAATTCAGGGCCCCATTCGCAATGTAAAAACAGTATATATTATTCCCAATTGGGACCTCACAATTTCCAATTAAAGGTTTCCAAAAATAAATAAATAAACTTTTAGAGGGGAAATATACGTCTAGGGGATATGGCCTTCTCAAAGAAGAAACAAAAACCTGCGTCAGCAATTATCAGGTCATAGTCTACGACCTCCTGTAGCAGTTGCTTCCATTTTCTGCTATTCTTTCCTTGACTAATCAAATTACATGTTACATCAGCCATTGATAGATGAAGCATTCAGGATCACAATCAGAGGGGGTAATCACGTGATGGCGACATCCATACCGAGGCAGTTATTTTTCGCGTTTTATACCCTTTATTACTTCTATTTATTTTTTAAATGACGTTCACTTTCCAGCCATATCAGAAAAAAGATGATTAGCGTTTATTTCGTATTTAAATTGGCTTTATATCTCGACTTTACTCCCCGCAAATTTTCTTAGTGGAGCCCTAATTAGGTCCTCCCGCTAATAAATTTCGCACCGAGTAAAGTTGAGATATAGAGCGAATATTACTATGAAATAAAAGCCAATAACTTTCTTCCTAATTTGGGATTAATACAAGTAATAAAGGGTATGAAACGACGACAAATACCTGCCTCAGCATGGACGTCGCCATCTTGTTTGTCACGTGATTACCCCCTCTGACAATGGGGGACTGAACGCGGATGTGTGTACAAGGCGATAAGAAAACATTGCCTAGGGGCTTATCTCCATTGGCGAGCGCTAATCCCCTTGTTTTGCAGGGACATTAACACATTGATGCTGTTTTGTATTGAGGGAAAGTGTACCGTGGGCCATTTCACGAGAGAAAATATTGCAGTGGGCCCATTATTAAAAAAAAATCATAATTCGACAGCCAGCTGGGGGGGGGGGGGGCGGGCCCCTGGGCCCATGGCCTGGGTACGGGCCTGCTTACATGTACCCCGGGTACGATAAATATACTTAATCGTACCCGGTCGATATTAGACTGACCCGAGTTGTATTCCCGCCCAAAATCCGATGTCGTAAAACGCGCTACCGATTATCTAAAACAATCTTCTCTTTAAAAAAAACTGCATCAACATGCTTTTTGAGTATGGGTTTCGACAATGTATAGGCCATTTTACAGAAAATTGACATAGATGTGAATATAATTAATTTCAAAACAAAATCCGGCAACGACCGATTTAGCGTTAAATTTCCCGGGTGCGTATAAGTATATATACCGTACCCGGGGTTCATGTAAGTATACTAAGGAGTACCCGGGGTACATGTAAGTAGTACCCGAGCCGACAATGACCAATCGAACGTAAGTAGTACCTAAGCCGACAACGACCGATTGAGATTTACTGACGGCGTAGAACAGACTTTGAAGTCAACTCCGAGATGCCTCTTCATTGTAAAACTTCGGTTGAATTGTCGTCCCAAACTACATGTAGTAGTGAACAAAAGCTACATTTGCGTAAACTAGAACTGAAGGGCAATAATTAATATGCAACACGTTTCTGAATACATATGGCACTTCTATATTCAGTATCGCAAATGTAGAAGAAGGCACGCTTTGCTTTGCATACGGAACACGGTCAAATTTAAACAACCGACGAAGATGGTATAATGCTTTTTTTAAACGTCTCCTGCAGTTGCAGTAAATAATTTCATTATGCAGCAACTGGCATTTACCTGACAATCGATTGTCTGACAACGAATATTTTGCTGTTGGTACGAAAATTCAAGTCGCGGCAGCTGCCTCGTCGTACCTGAGCATCGTTACAAATGTGTATCTCGCTCCGATGTATAACTATCAGTTGGTGGTACATTTGACGACCCTGTTCTAGTTTTAAAACCATTGCACATACCATGCCGTCTGCTTTTCAAACTTGACGGTTCCCGGTTTTCTGATTTAATATTACACACATAGTTCACCCTCTTTACGTGTTCGCCCGGGTCCATTTTCCCTGTAGTATATTGCGTATAATGAATATAGATGTTCAAAGATGTAAGATTAGCGTCCTTTTTAACAAAAGGGCGTTGATTGTGTCAACATTTCTGCTTTTTTGGGCTGTAATCCCAATAAGCCTTACGAGGTGAGCGTTACACGGGGGAAACACGTAGCAAGGGCGAACGGAATCACATTTATTCAAGCCGGGTCTCAATATCACAATATGCCACATATTTTCCTTACACAAGCCAACTTTTACGTCTAAACATGCACTATTTTGAACAAAGAGACATTAAACTATACATTTTCTTCCAGGGCATTTTAAGCTTTATCGAATTAAACAACACAAAGGCAAGTCATGAGATTGGCAAGAAAGAACTCCACTCGTATAAAAAATTGACTGGTTTTGCACCTTTTTTTCTGCCATTTTATAGTGGAATGAAACCTTTTCAGCGCAATCTTTTACTATATTGTAACCTGAAAGTGCGCTCTGTCAACATAACAGCAATGGCATCGGCGTTGAGGTAATGTTTATTAATCCTTAAACATGTCTTGAAATTAAATGAACAAATGTTAACAAATGTGCGGAAACTTTAAAACAACAGTTTCTTAATCTCAGTCATAAGAACTACGAACCAAAGTGTAATATTAATAGTAAATACCCGTTATGTAACTTTGGTTGGAGGTCATGTCAACACGACATTATACAATTAAGAACTTAGAAGTTGTCTTGTTTCTGATTTTATAATGTTGATTTTCAGGCTTGGACTAAATAACCAACAGCTGTTTGGAAGGTTGACGTGCCTTCAAAAATGGTGAGAAATTTAAATTCAACAAATACAATTAGCAAATCGGAAGCCTTTTATATCAAAATTATGATGAATATGTTGCATCATAACTTGGTATTTTTTTTTTACAATAATTAGTTTATTTTGATTAAAATATCACGAGTGGAATATTACCTTACTTAGAAAAAGTTCATATTTTCAGTATATTCTGTAATAAAATTTCATGATGTGAAATCGAAAGTATTTCGCGAAATTATGTGACATAACGATATACACTGTAAATAACGCAAGTAGATCAATCATTTTATATATAAAATATATACAATTCAATACCCATGCACAATTTGCATTCCTGGGTTTGCCATGTGATGATGATGATCAATCTACTTGCATTATTTATAGTACCGCAGTTACCTGGTACCCAGTAAAATTTATTACCTAATATACTGAAAACATGAAAATTTAACAACTTTTTCGGCATAGCTGTTTAACGTCACTTTTGACCTTAGATGACCTTCATTCATGATAGGTCCGAAATGAATAAATCCGAATTGTGCATTGGCTAATAATACAGAAATCACCGTAAACATTGGTAGTCTGGTTCCTATACTAAAACATGGGATGTATATCATTTGAACTGAAATATGAATATATTGTAAATTACATGTAAATTACAATAAATAAAAAACTGTCATAATACAAAACATCCTCTAAACATAACATCGAAACGTTTCTCCTTAGTTTATGAAGCAGTATAGCATTAATCACATGTCTGTACAATTAAAAGAATCTATTGTTCACATGCCTTAGCGTCCACACTACAAAAACACTACAAAAACAGGCTAGATTGCACTTTACCGGTACGCAGTTGTTTGCCACTATCGACAAACGGGGGGTTTGGGAGCCGGTAGCCCGCAATACTAAGGAAATATATAGGTGTTGGAAATGTATCTGTCTTTGATTTATTATAATCCATATTTGCGTTAATTAGTGTAAATATGTTTCTTTGTACTTTGTTTTGTTATTTTTTTAAATAAAATTCTGTTTTTCTGCAAAAAATTCATATCACTATGATGCTTGCAATATTGAGTCTTTTATGTTCAAATTCTACTAACATCTGTTCACATTATAGCACATTATCTTTTTTTATTTCCAACATCATGTTCATTGTTTTTCAGTGGTGAATATTTTTTCTCTTTCTATTGAAACTAATGTACTACCCGTTCAATTATGAAAACTTAGTCATTACAATACTTATTGTCAATAAAACATACAATTTCACCTCTTCTCGTTCTTCATTTTTATGTCCCCCACTAAAGTAGTGGGGGACTTATTGTTTTTACCCTGTCTGATGGTCTGTTGGTTGGTTGGTTTGCGCCAACTTTTACATTTGCAATAACTTTTGCAATATTGAAGATAGCAACTTGATATTTGGCATGCATATGTATCTCATGGAGCTGCACATTTTGAGTGTTGAAAGGTCAAGGTCATCCTTGAAGGTCAAAGGTCAAATATATGGGTCAAAATCGCTCATTTAATGTACACTTTTGCAATATTTCAATATTCAAGATAGCAACTTGATATTTGGCATGCTTATGGAGCTGCACATTTTGAGTGGTGAAAGGTCAAGGTCAAGGTCATCCTTCAAGGTCAAAGGTCAAATATATGGGTCAAAATCGCTAATTTAATGTACACTTGCAATATTTCAATATTCAATATAGCAACTTGATATTTGGCATGCATGTGTATCTCATGGAGCTGCACATTTTGAGTGTTGAAAGGTCAAGGTCATCCTTCAAGGTCAGAGGTCAAATATATGTGGCCAAAATCGCTCATTTGATGAGTACTTTTGCAATATTGAAGATAACAACTTGATATTTGGCATGCATGTGTATCTCATGGAGCTGCACATTTTGAGTGGTGAAAGGTCAAGGTCATCCTTCAAGGTCAAATATATGGGTCAAAATTGCTCATGTAATGTCACTTCTGCAATATTGAAGCTAGCAATTTTATATTTGACATGCATGTGTATCTCATGGAGCTGCACATTTTGAGTGGTGAAGGGTCAAGGTCATCCTCCAAGGTCAAACGTCATATACGGGGACATAGTGTTTCACAAACACATCTTGTTTAACATTAAAACATCAACACTGTATATCTTTTTAAAGATATTTCTTGTTTGAAGTAATATAATATACCAGTCGTGGTATTTTAATCAATTTAAACTAATACTTGTAAAAAATACAGTATTTTATAATTTTTCTGTTTTCGTCAATCACATGTGTGCCTAGACATGATTTTCGTTAACATGAGATTTGCTTTAATAAAAAAATACAATTAAACCAGAAAGTGGTGTCTAATCCTGGGGTGGTATTCCAGAAGCATCTTAAGTTAAATTTTATTTTTATCCTTATATTGGGAATTTTTCTTAAGTGTTTCATTTCATACTGCAATAGTTAGGCATGAAAAATTGCATCAACATAACATCATTATGTCAATGTTATTTGAGGAATACCAAAAAAAACATACATGTCTTTATTTAGTAAAGAAATACAAAACGTTGTAATTTTTAACTTAAGTGAAAATATTTAAGAAATGACTTAAGATGTTTCTGAAATACGACTCCTGGACAAAACTTTATGCTCAAGCCTATTATTCCCTGATCAATGCTTGTTTAAAGAAGGCAATTTGAAATGTGACAACAATTTTCAGTGTGGTTCCCTGTACATCAGCATCCACATCAGCTAAGAAAGCTGGGGCGAAGATGGACAAGTATTAGAAGAAAAACAGTCAAAGGAATAGACCACTTTCACCACATCTTAGTATATACAAGTAAGAAATGGCAGGTTTTGTCAAGTTTGAAGCTTTTATAATATTTTTTTACAGAAATAATTCAACAAGTTAATAGTGGTAGACTCTGATAATACAAGTGTGTATTTGTTGTAGACAATTTGGGTGTAAAAACACTGAGCCACTTACAGTATAACATATTTAATATAAATCTTTGCTGCAAATTTGGGCAAAACATAGATTATTCCACAAAATGGACAATGTTCTTTATCTCCTTACAAAAAGTATAACTGATTTTGTTAAAATTAACTAAAAAAGTTAGTAACACCACATAAAAAGTAAAGTAATTATAGTTTTACTCCCATACATCTCTTTTGACATGCTGTTATATTTTCTTAACATTCTTTTTAACCCTGTAACTTTTTGTTTTCAGATATCATATCCCTATGATGCTGTCGATATCAAATAGAATCACGGCCAGTATCGTCACAGGAGGTTTGTAGTTAACAATGACAATTTAGTTAGATATAATAGAAAATATTTTCTGCGTTCAACGTGTAAAATTGTGCTTCAGGCTCTTGAGATATTTAATATTTTGGGTAGAACCAAAACTCTGAGTCAAGTAAACATACTTAGCGTTTTAAGTGTAAAATTGTGTTGGAGTCTCATGAGATATTTAAGATTTTGGGTAGAACCAGAACTCTGAGTCAAGTAAACATACTTAGCGTTCAAAGTGTAAACTTGTGCTGGAGTCTCATGAGATATTTAATATTTTGGGTAGAACCAGAACTTTGCGTCAAGTAAACATACTTAGCGTTTAACGTATAAAATTGTGCTTGAGTCTCATGAGATATTTAAGATTTTGGGTAGAACCAGAACTTTAAGTCAAGTAAACATGCTCAGCGTTCAAAGTGTAAAATTGTGCTGGAGTCTCTTAAGATATTTAATATTTTGGGTAGAACCAGAACTTAAAGTCAAGTAAACATACTCACCGTAATTACTCTTATGTTTTCGGACACTTAGCATGTGCTTGTAAAATAACATGCCGTAAAGTATAAATTACAGTTATATATGTTTGCACTGCATTTTAAATAATTTTAAATGCTTAATTTATTTGACAGAAAGTTACTACAATTTTGTGCTTTGACCAACGAGTTCAAAGATGAGCATGTGATGTACCGATACTCGCTAGTAAGAACCTGTAAATAACGCAATAAAAAAAGCAAACTATGAATTCTTTGTTTGTTCATTTCCGATAGTTGTTTTCTAACACCTTCCATTGTTCGTAAAACTTGCAATAGGGTGCATCACACTTTGAAGCGTTTACTATTTGTCACGGTTATTTTACTGAGAAGGGGTAGTACCATTGTGGTAGATAATAGAACTGTGAAATGGCACTAGCCCTGGTAATTGTCATAACGCTTATGCTATCGGGCGAAACCATTGTTTAATACTGGTTTACAAGGTTATTTACCCAATAACGCAAATGTAATGGTCCGTTGCCCTCAGGTATGCACTTGCCATGTTTTATGATGTTAATCTGGTTGTAAAACCCCATGATTCAAGTGTCATTAGATATCGAAAACAGGACCGAAATTTGGTAAAATAGCGCTGTAAAATATACTGTCCAAAACTTAGAGACATTAATTATAGACGAAAACTTGTTTGTCCGAAAATTATGAGTCACGAAAAATAATTATTTTTGCTAAAAAAAGGGGTGTCCGAAAACTTAGAGTGTCCGAAAACATAGAGTAATTACGGTAGCGTTCAAAGTGTAAAATTGTGCTAGAGGCTCTTGAGATATTTAATATTTTGGGTAGAACCAGAACTTTAAGTCAAGTAAACATACTTAGCGTTCAAAGTGTAAAATTGTGCTAGAGGCTCTTGAGATATTTATTGTCCTAGGTAGAACCAGCACTTTGTGTCATCAAAGAAGATATATTGAACTCACACAAGCAAGGATCAAACCCACTTAATTACAATTGTCCTAAAACTTACAAAAATCTGGTTATAATTCATGGTATGTAATTTTGATAAGTAACTACTAAAATGTATATGATTGGTAGGTGCAGAGGTTAGTAAATACACTTCTCATGTGGGCAAATCGGATTAGTTCCTTATTCCTAATACATGTGAGTTTGATAAGTGGTCATCGTACCTAGACAGGGCTTTTTTCTGGTTTTTGTAAAGCGGCTTTGGCCCCCTCAATTAGTAAAAAATGATTCACAAACTTTTCAAACTTGTAAAAGATTGAGTCACAAAGTTTAAAATTGTGAAAACTGAAGTTGCAAATTTTTAAATATTGGTTTTGCGAACCTCTGAAATTTGTGAAAAATGGAATTCTCTAAGAAGGGACAAGGCACTGCAACAGGGCACGAAAATACAACATATCAGCTTGTCCTGAAGAATGAATTTTGTTCAAAGACGAGCTAAATATTTTGGTGTGTTGTCCAAGACCAAGGCTTCATTTGTGAAACCGGTAACTTCAACCCAAAAAGGTTTGGATTTTTGGCAAAGTAATGGGCCTTTGACTGAAGAAATTTTCTTTTTAATTACCGTTTTCAGAAGTTTTTTTAGAAACACTTTCAGATATTTAGTTAATTTTAGGTTTGCAAGTCCACTTACATGACTTAAAGATGCAGTGTGAGTTTTGTTCCAGTCCATTGATTTTTAGCTCGGCTGTTTTCGGAGAAAACCCGAGGTATTGTCATAGCCAGCTCGTCGTGTCCGCTGTCCGTGTCAAGGTTTGTAAAGGTTTTTAACATTGGCTCTAAAATCAAAGTCCTTCCACCTACAACTTTGAAACTTCATATGTAGATGCACCTTGATGAGTTCTACACGCCACACCCATTTTTGGGTCACTAGGTCAAAGGTCAAGGTCACTGTGACCTCTAATTTTTTTTTAAAATCTGACAAGCTTTCGCAGCCGAGCGTGGCACCCGTTATGTGGTGCTCTTGTTTGCGAAGTTATGGGCCTTGGACTAAACAATTTTCTCTTATTATATATAAATACCGGTAGCTGTGGTGCTGCTTCAAAGCGCTGCGGGGGCATTGTGTTTCACAAACTCACTTTAAAGCAGTTCTTGTTTATTATGTTTTTGAAAATCATTTTATGTATCTATCAGACATGATCAATATTCCTAACATTTCAATGTCTTTTATGCCATTTTCAGCTTTCTTTGCTGCGCCCATGATCTACCTGTTCGGCACAAAGGATTTCGCGGGTTATTATGCACTTCTACAGAACTCTGGTCCATTAGTTCAGAGTACGGTTACATTTGCCAAGCTGAACCTGGCTTTCTGCTTCAATTTCCATTTCTGGGCCAGCATAAGACATTTTGTGAGTACATTGGGAAGTTAGTACCCTTATTTGTTTTAAAGAATATATCACCCGATCAGTGCAAAAAGGTACCATGTGACATTAAATTTTAATATCACCTGGTACATCTTTGCACGAAGGGAGCGATTTATGCTTTATAATTTAGGAAGAAAGATGTGATAGTTTTTTAGAAGGAAGTTGTAGGTGCCTCTTTCAGCAAAGAACATCTTGCCTTTTTATGTCCCCCACCACTATAGTGGGGGTCATATTGTTTTTGCCCTGTCTGTTGGTTTGTGTGTTTGTTTGTTTGCCCCAACTTTAACATTTGCAATAACTTTTGCAATATTCAAGATAGCAACTTGATATTTGGCATGCATGTGTATCTCATATAGCTGCACATTTTGAGTGGTGAAAGGTCAAGGTCATCCTTCAAGGTCAAAAGTCAAATATTTGGGTCAAAATCGCTCATTTAATGAATACTTTTGCAATATTGAAGATAGCAACTTGATATTTGGCATACATGTGTATGTCATGGAGCTGCACATTCTGAGTGGTGAAAGGTCAAGGTCATCCTTCAAGGTCAAAGGTCAAATATATAGCTTCAAAGCGGCTCAAAAGGGGACATAGTGTTTCTGACAAACACATATCTTGTTAAATCCTTTATTGATCCATGCAATAAAGATTTGCTGGAACCCAAATAACATAATAAATCAGTCTGTTGAAAACTTGAAGAACAGAAGATCTTATCAATGTTCTTATAAATGGACATTTTCACGTTGAGGAAAATTGACAAAATTTAAAAACAAATGTTTCAGTTCCACAAATTTTCGTTGTAGTTATGTTATGATTTTTGCAAGGAAATAGTAATACTGAACATTTACCATGATCTAAAATATCCATTATATGCATCATTTGACACAAAAAAACATTGACAATTACAAAGAATTACAAACACCAAAGGCTTGAATAATTTGGAGAGATCTATTGTTATATTTTGTGACATTACGAAGATTGCTTATAAATAGTGTAATTATGCTTATAAATAGTGTAATTAAAATACATCTCCGGCTATGCAAGTACGGATGGCTGAGTGGTTTGAGCGCTTGACTTTTACTCTGAGGATCAGTGGTTTGAGCCCAGTTGTGGATTAGATTTTTATGCCCCCTTTCGAAGAAAAGGGGGTATATAGTTTTTGCACTGTATGTCTGTCAGTCTGTCACACTTTTCGTTTCCGCTCTCTAATTCAAAAAGTTTTCATCAGATCTTTACGAAACTTGGTCAGAAGTTGTATCTAGACAATATCTAGGTCAAGTTCGAATATGGGTCATGCCGGGTCAAATACTAGGTCACGGGGTCAAAAAACCAAATCCAAGGGAAGTAATAAGCTTTAAATGGACATAATTATCTGACCTGCCAAATTATATATTTTTGTTAAATAAATCAAAGCGGCGCAGTAGGCGGCATTGTGTTTCTGACAAACACATCGTGGTAAAAGGTCAAGGTCATCCTTCAAGGTCAAAAATACAAATCCAAGGGAAGTAATAAGCTTTAAAGGGAGATAATTATTCAATACTGAACATACCAACTTGATATTTGGCATGCATGTGTATCTCATGGAGCTGCACGTTTTGAGTGGTGAATCTACAGTCACAGTAGTGGCTTTTAATTATTTGCTACTAACAATAGGGATTTGTTAGAGACAATTATTTTCAAGGGAAGTAATTTATATAATTATAAATCTCTGATTATATATTTCCTTAACAAGAATTTAAGTTCTTTTCACAGTTACTGTACAGATTTTTTATTTTGATTATTTATAACTGAAATGATTGATTTGTCAAAGGTTATTTTTTAAATGATATTATTATCCTTTCTTTCCTGTACTAATTTGTGAATGGTAGTGTTCATAACATACCTGTGGACTTATGTCCATAGATACATGATGAAATCTGGCTATGATCTCTTTGATAAACCACAGGCCTTGGTTGTCAGTGATGTCTGACTTGGTCATTTTTGACTGTCTAAAGAACCCCCCCCCCCCGGTTGAATTGGACCAAATCCAAGAGAAGTAATAAGCTTTAAAGGGAGATGATTTCTATACCTGCCAAATTATAAATAGAAATTTTATTTCAAAGCGGCGCAGTAGGGGGCATTGTGTTTCTGACTAACACATGTCTTGTTTTTATGCCCCCGGTAGGGTGGCATATAGCAGTTGAACTGTCCGTCAGTCAGTATGTCCGTCCGTCCGTCCGTCCGAAAAAAACACTTTTAAGTTGGCCATAACTTTTGCAATTTTGAAGATATCAACTTGATAACTGGCATGCATGTGTATCTCATGAAGCTGCTCATTTTGAGTAGTGGAAGTTCAAGGTCAAGGTCATCCTTCAAGGTCAAAAGTAATTTTTTTTATATTTCAAAGCGGCGCAATAGGGGGCATTGTGTTTCTGATGAACACATCTCTTGTTTCTTTCTTTTTTTTATTCTTGTTGTATACCTATAAAACATAATAAATATATAATGTTATACTTGTTTTATAATATAATTAAATATGCTTCTTAGACAATATCACATGACAGCATAATTGTATAATGTTTATGTCTTCAAAACCCAGTTTTTGTACGTTAATTGTATCATATGAAATTAGTGATAGTGTTGCAAAAATTAATAGAGAAAGAAAATCAATACCGGGGTAGTTAAGTATTAATGGATCGTGGGTTTTATTCCCAGCCATGTCACATAAGTTATGTGTGAATGGGTTATCATTAATGCCAACAAAATGTATAATGTCAGGATGCAATTCACACTCTCAGCTACCTGTATCAATTATCTCTCACTCAACTGATCTAGCCCGGGGACCAGTACAATTACAGGTGTTGTATCAAAAATTGTATATATGAAGATTAAACATGATAAAATTTGATCTGAAATTCATCCGTACAAAGGATTCACGTGGTTTAAATTTGGGTAGGTTTGTGCAATGTGGTAGAAGGGGTCGCCATGTGGAAGTAACGGCCTAGTAACTGGGAGGTCATGGGTGTGATCCCAATTGTGGGAGCGTTCTTAGATCTACCCCAAAGACACCAAGTACTGGTTCTACCCAGGAAACAGACTCGGGACTCTTGAGTGTTTCAATAACCTTTAGACTAGTCACTTTCACTTCAATCCAGCTTGAATAAATGTGCTTCAAGTGAAACTTAATGTGGTAGTTCTTCAATTCCAGGTATGGGACACAGGGAAGGGCTACTCTACTGAGCAGCTTTACCAGACCGGCTATGCCTTGCTAGCAGCTACACTTCTCACAACGGCTGGGCTTATGTGTCTGTAACCTAGGAATATTGCTCAAGACTTGTGGAGATAATTTTCACCCTATCAGTCTTTGCCCTGACTATGAGATACCGAAATTTAATGTGGTCTAGAACAGTAGAAATCAGATATGTGTACATAATGAGTTCTTGGAAAACTGGGATTCATGCATGACCGTAAAGTGTCGTTCCAGAAAGCCTTTGCAGTGTGCACAGGCTAATCAGGGACATCTCTTTCCGTCTTAATTGGTTATCCCTAAAAAGAGGCCTCCTTCTTATAAAAATGCAATTAAAGTGGAGTGATGATTATCGTGTAAAGAATGTACAGGCTAACCTGTGATGGCACTTTATATGCATTGATTAGACCACTTTATATGCATTGATTAGACCACTTTATATGCATTGATTAGACCACTTTATATGCATTGATTAGACCACTTTATTTGCATTGATTAGACCACTTTATATGCATTGATTAGACCACTTTATATGCATTGATTAGACCACTTTATATGCATTGATTAGACCACTTATATGCATTGATTAGACCACTTTATATGCATTGATTAGACCACTTTAAATGCATCGATTAGACCACTTTATATGCATTGATTAGACCACTTTATATGCATTGATTAGACCACTTTGTATGCATTGATTAGACCACTTTATATGCATTGATTAGACCACTTTATATGCATTGATTAGACAACTTTATATGCATTGATTAGACCACTTTATATGCATTGATTAGACCACTTTATATGCATTGATTAGCCAAGTATTCCTAGAGCAAGGTTTTGATGATGGTCAGGCTAGCAAATATTTAACATGATGATTACCAGTTTTACATATATTATTTGGGTTTGTGGATTAAAATAATGAATGTAAACACTGTTTTATTTGAACTCTGTATAATATTTTGTTATATTTTATTGGCACCAAATGTAAACTGTTATATTTTCTTATTTGTTTATATGAATTCATGCTTGCATTTTCATATATTATTATTTGATTTATACATACCAGTATTTTTCAATTTGTCTTTACACTGATATTATTTTTTCATTGATGTACTTGTTTGTGGTTATGGCAACTAAACCTCGTGATAATATCTTGTACAAAAATTGCATAGAGCAATTTTGTAGCACAAGTATTGCAATTTACAAATTTGCTGACATTCATTCAGGGAGTATACATGTTATACATATTGTCACATACCTCTTTGTTTATTTACTTGATGCCTATGAGTCAGTATTACAGAGATAATGTTATTTATAGTACAAGTGAATGTTTGAGCCATATAAAGTTGTTAGGTAGTTCCTGTGTTGTGTTGTTGTTGTATCTCTGGATTAAATACCTGTAGTCTTTCTTAAAGTTCAAACGTATGAAACTGGTCCAGACAATTATGCGCTAAGAAATGGCCTAATACTATAATGATAAATGGCCAAATACTATTACGATAAATGGCCAAATACTATTCTGATAAATGGCCCAATAATATTATGATATTACAGCCAAATACTGTTATAATAAATGGCCCAATACTATAAGAATAAATGGTCAAATAATATTATGATAAATGGCCAAATACTATTATGATAATCACTAAAGACTATTGTGATAATTGGCCAACTACTATTATGATAAATGGCCAAATGCTATCATGATCAATGGCCAAATACTATAATAAATGGCCATAAATAGTATTATGATAAATGGCCAAATACTATTATGATAAATGGCCAAATACTATGATAAATGGCGATAAATAGTATTATGATAAATGGCCAAATACTATTATGATAAATGGCCAAATACTCTTATGATAAATGGCCAAATACTCTTATGATAAATGGCCAAATACTATAATGATAAATGGCCTAATACTATTATAATAAATGGCCGAATACTATTTTGATAAATGGTCAAATAATATAATCACCAACGACCAAAATTATTGTTATAATGATAAATGGACAAATACTGTTATAATAAGTAGCTAAATACTATTATGATAAATGGCCAAATACTTTTATAATAAAAGGCCCAAAAATATTAAGATAAATGGCCTAATTTTTAGTGAGGGTGTTTTCGGAGAAAACCCGAGCTATTGTCATAGCCAGCTCGTCGTCCGCCGTAGGCGTCGTGTTAAAACCTTAACATTGGCCATAACTTTTTAAATATTGATGATAGCACATTGATATTTGGCATGCATGTGTATCTCATGGAGCTGCACATTTTGAGTGGTAAAATTTCAAGGTGAACATCATCGTTTAAGGTCTAGGGTGCAAAAAACAAAGTAAAGGGAAGTAATAAGCTTTAAATGGACATAGTTATCTGACCTGCCCAGGTATATATATTTTTGTTAAATAAATCAAAGCAGCGCAGTATAGGCGGCATTGCGTTTCTGACAAACACATTGTGGTAAAAGGTCAAGGTCATCCATTACGGTCAACGGTAAAAAATACAGATTTAAGGGAAGTAATAAGCTTTAAAAAGGGAGAACATTATGCAATATTGAACATAGCCACTTTATATATTTGGCATGCATGTGTATCTCATGGAGCTGCACATTTTGAGTGGTGAATCTACAGTCATGGTAGTGGCTTTTAATTATTTGCTACTAAAAATAGAGATTTGTTACAATTATTTTCAAGGGAAGTAATTTATATAATTATAAATCTCATATTATATATTTCCTTACCAAGAATTGAAGTTCTTTTCACAGTTACTGTACAGATTTATTATTTTGATTATTTATAACCCAAATGATTGATTTGTCAACGTTTTTTTTTAAATGGTATAATTATAATTTCTTTAATGTTCATTACATACCTGTGGACTTATGTCCATAGATACATGATCAACTCTGGCTCTTTTATGAAAAAGAAAAAAAAAAAAAACTCTGGCTCTTTTAAACCACAGGCCTTGGTTGTCTGTGATGTCTGACATGGTCATAATTGACTGTGAGACCCTCCCCACCACCCCCACCCCCGGTTGGATTGGACAAAATTCAAGGGAAGTAATAACCTTTAAAGGGAGATGATTTCTATACCTGCCAAATGATAAATAGAAATTGTATTTAAATGTGGCGCAGTAGGGGGGCATTGTGTTTCTGACAAACACATCTCTTGTTGGGTCACTAGGTCAAAGGTTAAGGTCACTGTAACCTCTAAAAAAATAAAATAAATTCTGACAAGCTTTCGCAGCCGAGCGTGGCACCCGTTATGCGGTGCTCTTGTTTACTATTATGATCAATCGCCAAAAACTATTACAATAAATGATCAAATACTATTATGATAAAAGGCCGAATAATATTGTGATAAATGTTCAAATACTATTATGATCAATGACCAAATGTTATAATGATAAATGGCCAAATACTGTTATGATGAAATAGCTAAATACTATTATGATAAAAGGCCAAATACTTTTATGATAAAAGGCCAAATACTTATAAGATAAATGGCCCAAAACTATTATGATAAATGGCCAAATACTATTATGATCAATGGCAAAATACTTTAACGTTAAATGGCAAAATTCTTTTATGATAAATGTATCAGTTATACCCCACAAACAAAGTTTTGACTGGGAGTATATTGGACTTGTATGGGCGGCAAGTTGGTTTGTCATTATTTTGGTGTGTTAGGCAAAAAATGTCTACAGTTATGGTGCAGAGTTTTTCCATGTCTCTCAAGCGATTGAAATCACACTTGATTTATGTCACCATCCTGAAGTTTAAAGAGTAAGAAACTTATTATGTCCCCCACTATAGTAGTGGGGGACATATTGTTTTTGCCCTGTCCGTTGGTCTGTTGGTTGGTCTGTTGGTTGGTTTGCGCCAACTTTAACATTTTGCAATAACTTTTGCTATATTGAAGATAGCAACTTCATATTTGGCATGCATGTGTATCTCATGAAGCTGCACATTTTGAGTGGTGAAAGGTCAAGGTCATCCTTCAAGGTCAGAGGTCAAATATATGTGGCAAAAATCGCTCATTTTATGAATACTTTTGCAATATTGAAGATAGCAACTTCATATTTGGCATGCATGTGTATCTCATGGAGCTGCACATTTTGAGTGATGAAAGGTCAAGGTCAAGGTCATTCTTCAAGGATAGAGGTCAAATATATGTGGCCCAAATCGCTTATTTTTTGAATACTTTTGCAATATTGAAGATAGCAACTTGATATTTGGCATGCATGTGTATCTCATGGAGCTGCACATTTTGAGTGGTGAAAGGTCAAGGTCATCCTTCAATGTTAAAGGTCAAATATATGTGGCCCAAATCGCTTATTTTATGAATACTTTTGCAATATTGAAGATAGCAACTTGATATTTGGCATGCATGTGTATCTCATGGAGCTGCACATTTTGAGTGGTGAAAGGTCAAGGTCATCCTTCAAGGTAAAATATATGGGTCAAAATTGCTCATGTAATGTCACTTCTGCAATATTGAAGCTAGCAATTTTATATTTGAAATGCGTGTGTATCTCAAGGAGCTGCACAGTTTGAGTGGTGACGGGTCAAGGTCATCCTTCAAGGTCAAACGTCATAAAGGGGGACATTGTGTTTCACAAACACATCTTGTTTAATTTGCATTGATTCACACATGTGTTTGTAAAATATGTGCACTTAACCCTAGATTTTTGTATGGCAGAGGCATAATTTTTTTATGTTTTTGGAGTAAACTACTTCAAAAGTCCTCTAGCGAGGAATTTAATCTTGACATTTAAATAGCCCTGAAGTGTTGATGTTCTAGACACTGTTATGCCCTGAGATCCACTTGTTTCATTAATTGTTAATTGCCATTCAATTAAGGCAGATGCATAACATTTTCTAAGTTTTAGGAGCAAACCACTTTAACATTTCTCAAGCGATTCTAGTGAAAATAGTAAATAAACCAACGTCACTAGGAAGTTAAGATAGTGTAAGAATTGTTTCATGAGCAGTGATCCGTTTATTTCTAAGTTCTGTGCATTTGAGGCTGCAATTCGCATGACAAAGTTGGGCATTGGTATTTTTAGTCACTATTTTTACAAAACTCATTTATATTAGTATTTGTACAGGAATTCAGTTGACTAGGTGCTTGGTAATCACACTAAAACCCCAGCACTGTTCTCATTAAACTGCATTTTTCAATTAGCTTGTGAAATAGCTGCACAAAACAAACGTATTAGTCATACTGTTAGTTATCACAATTTTTAACTTAATTTTTTAATTTACACATGCCATTCACTATGTACTAAAATCGACTTGATATTCAGCAGTTGCAGCTTTCGAAACTGTTATTACAGGTTTCATTCCTTTCCTGGTATTGCCATTTCAGTTAAAGTATATCGGTTGGCTTTTGTAAGTGTAATCTATACCTAATAGTTATTTATACACAATAAAGTGGTTTAGATTAATATAGTTCTCACTTAATTAACCCTTATTAACTTAGATACGTATTTTGACGCATTTGCAGCCACTTAGAAACTTAAATCAAATTTAAGACCTTTCTTACTTGATTCAAGTTTTAAAGGCTTCATTTCCAATCCTTAAATACTGATGAGTAGCAAACAGCATAAGACCTGAACAGACTGAGTGTTACTTGCAGGCTTTTCTGATTGCAAAAGCCATTTTCATTTTGTTTCTGATGGGGAAAGGGTTAAATAAGCTTCCATTTGCTGCACCAGTGAAAACATAGAAGACAAATAAATGTGTTGGAAATGAGAATTAATGACAATTATTTATATAATAAAAGAAACCTCACAGAATTAAATTTCCACTAATTTAAAACAAATGTACAGAAAATAGACTTATCACTTGTAAAATACCGTAAAACAAATCACAAACAAATAATATCCGAAATATTTTATAAAATCACTATAAACATAGGTAAAATATATTTATGTCACAAATAATGCAATATAAAGTACTAATTTAAAATTTAACTGTCATATCACAAAACAATATAATCACAAAATTAACCATCCTATTAACAATCAAATACATAAACAAATGAATACGAGATATCTAGGATTTCTTAATTAAACAAAATACTTTAACAACAGTTCAAATTCAAACTAACAGTAAAATGGATGAATAGAAAGAATGGAGTGACAGATTGCGAAGCTGATAAAATACGTAAAACCACAAGTGGCCATATTAAATATGTGCAGTACTGTACTTATGGTTTGTAATATGAGTAAGATATTACATGTATATCAATCTTATAAATATAAACATCTATTAAGAAATACTGATTAAGAAAAATTATTTTAGTATAAAAATTGCTTATCAATGAACAAAACTTACTAACAAGCATGTAACTATTTGCTTTCTATGTTGAAAAACATGTGAACTGAACTACCGATGCAAAATTAGACCTTAAATCTATCTTATGAATAAATACATCTATAAAATGCTAGTAAAGAAATATAGGATCTGGCACTCTTTGTCATATCATACCATATTTTATTAAACGAGTTCAGGAATTTTGTTAGTAAGCGAGCCTTTGGCGAGCTTACTAATGAATTTCCTAGAAGAGTTTAATAAAATATGGTATGATATGACAATGAGTGTCAGATCTTTTTTATCACATGCTTTTAAATGAGCAAATCAAATAAATATTTACGCAAACATAATGATAAATCCCGAATATTGTTTACATTTCGTGACGTCATTTGACGTTGCAACGTCATTTCAGTAAAATAACAAAATGCGATTGGTCAATAAACGAAAACTAAGCCAATGAAAACGCTTAAAAATGTTGTATTTCACTAGTGTAATAAAAAAAAAATATTTCATGGTTGTATTACATGGGAAACAGGGTATAGCATTTGATAAAAACAATTATAGTACAAAGGCTGTTTGTAAAACATGCATGCCCCCCATATGGGCTGTCCGTTGTAGTGGCAGCCATTGTGTGAATACGTTTTTGTCACTGTGACCTTGACCTTTGACCTAGTGACCTGAAAATCAATAGGGGTCATCTGCAAGTCACAATCAATGTACCTATGAAGTGTCACCATCCTAGGCAAAAGCGTTTTTGAATTATCATCCGAAAATCATTTTACTATTTCTGGTCACCTTGTCCTTTGACCTTGTGACCTCAAAAACAAAAGGGGTCATCTGCGAGTCATGATCAATCTACCTATGAAGTTTCATGATCCTAGGCGTATGCGTTCTTGAGTTATCATCCGAAAACAATTTTAATATTTCGGGTCACCGTGACCTTGACCTTTGACCTTGTGACCTCAAAATCAATAGCGGTCATTTGCAAGTCATGATCAATGTACCTATGAAGCTTCATGATCCTAGCCCCAAGCGTTTTTGAGTTATCATCCGGAAACCACCTGGTGGACGGACCGACCGACAGACAGACCGACCGACATGTGCAAAGCAATATACCCCCTCTTCTTCGAAGGGGGGCATAATAAATATAGCCTCTTTGAATAAAAGTATCAATTAACAAACATTACAAACCAGCATATAACAATTTGCTTTTAATGTGGAAAAAACATGTGAACTACATTGTATTATAAATAGCGATGGATTGTATTACATGTAAAAACATTATACATTATATCAATCATGCTAAATAAAAATAGCCTTTTTGAATAAAAATAGCAATAGACAAAATCTAATCACCGGCATATCACAATTTGCTTTGAATGTGAAAAATACATGATAAAAATAAACATAAAAATAACATATCATGTAACAGATAGGATCATGCGAGTACCAGAACATGAAAATATGGCAGCGTCTTACAATTTTTGTTCAGGATACATCCATGATATTTTACATTACAATATGAACATTACATCCAGAGGAACATGAATACACATTTTTTTACATATTATTATTTACTTTTAACACGAAATAAAATTGTAAAAATCATATCACAATACAGGCATCTTTTAACTAGACAAATTACAAATATCTTTTCAAACGGCACAACCTTTGTACAATTGTGCATAATCATATTGCAGATTTAAAAATAAATAATTAATTTCGAATACCAGTATTTCACTTTGGTGAAATAGGAACATCAATAAATATTTGTTATGCAAGACAAACCAGAATTTGGAGTGGAATAAACTAATAACAATATCTTTTAATGAAACTATGATGTAAAATGTGCTAGCTATAAAACACAACTGACAATTTCTTATATCAAAATCTAACAAATTATTTCATGACCATTTAATCTATCCATGTTTTCATGACATGATTTTTGTAAACCAGACAATCCTGAAATGTTGGCTGGTACCAGAGGCAGAAAATATACGCCAAAGTTACATTATACATAACACAATAAAATCCTTATGCCTTAACATTAGTGAATGTATGAATATTATTTGCAAAAATTTCAAAACTAGATGGTGTCTGGTAATATAGATTTGACAAGAGACAAAATGCGTGTTTCTATTTTGTGTGTAACAATATATTCAATGTGAATTTCCCGCAGCAATATCCAAACATTAACAAGCAAACACGAGATTGGCTTTATCAATTATTGATGGGTTAACTTTATTTTATAATATATTTGTTGATTTTGAGTGTTTATGGGGCTTAAATAATGCTCTTAACATGATCGAAATCAAGACCTTCCATTTGCGAGGCTTGATGCCTGTCGATGAGGGGATGGAAAATGTGACCTCCCAATAAAACGGCTAAGTGGCCAATGGACAGTTGGTCCAAAGCAAGACCTTCCATTTGCAAAGCTTGGTGCCTATCTCTAAGTGGATGGAAACTGTGACCTTGCAGTCGCAAGGCTAAGTGGCCCACGGACAGGAGATCGAAATCAAGACCTTCCATTTGCAAGGCCTGCAGGTGCCAGTCGATGAGGGAATGGAAATTGTGACCTCAAAATCGCAAGGCTAAGTTGCCAATGGAAAGGGAAGCAAAATCAGGGACAATATTTACCAACCCATTCTTAGACTTCAGAATAAAGAATAGACTTGGAACCAATATCAGTATTCGAATATATACAGGCCTCAACTGGTGATTATGTCATGAACAAACTGTTATATGAAGAATGATATAGGTAGTTGTTTAATGCCAAGTTTGACTCAAAATTCAAGCAATTCTATACTTTATCCATTTAAAGAATATAATTTAGTCTTAGACTTAAGTCTAAGAATTGTTTGGTGAATACAGGCCCAGCTCTTCCCAGGTGCAAGGCATGGTGGCTATCATATCATCAATGTTGACGTGATCATAAATATTGTATGTGACTAGTCGTCTAATCTGTAATGATCCTCATTTTGTTTCTTATGGTTGATGATGCAGTCATATAAAAACATTTCACCCACTATTGAAACCTGAAGATAAAAATATACATGTAAGCTGCGTAAGTATATATTGAACTATGTTTTCATTTCTCTGAGATAAATATACAAAACATATCACTTCAAACCATTTTTTGTAGCAGTTCTGAACAATGATAGATTATATTTTGACGAATAAAATCAAAATTGTTCGTAGTAGTACAAAACAATGAAAGATGATATTTCAAGTAGTAAAATCATAATAACACTTTAAAACTAATACCTTTTTGTATGTAATTATACCAAAATGTAAGAACACATTCATGAACAAAAACAATTACTTTTAATTATATAATATATTCAAGGACAAAACTGATCAAGTGCGGTTCATGTCAGGTAACAAAACTTTTACTCTCCCAAAATCCAATTAAATGGCCAGTCAACTGCATATGTTACTTGACCTGAATATTTTCACATGCATGAGGGCGGTTATTATGAAAATAATTCCTGGTCTGCGCAATTTTATGCAGCTTAGTCTGAGAGCGCACAGACTCAGAAAGTGAAATAATTTTATGAATCTATATTATTAAGCACAGATAGAAGACAGCAAGTATTCTCTATTTTGATCAAAATTATTCTTTGGAGAATACCCTGGGTCGCTGGGTTAAATTTGACCTAATTTGGCTCAAAATTAAATTTTTCCTCTGAAAGGTCACAGGGGCAGGTTCACCCATCTTATGAAGAGGCTGATGAACACGTAAAAAAACTTTGAAATACACACACACGGACTGCAAGTATTTACCCCTTTCTTGTTAGCCTGAAGGATTTTGTTTGTTGATAGATCAAACTCCAGCTTCGAGGCTATCAGTAGACTGAAAACAGCTTTTGTTCCTGTAACAGAATAATCTTGAAATATTTAAAAAACAAAATTGAGCATCTACGATATTAAATATCTACTTTTTTGAATTCTAGTAACATGCATTCTTTTAACCCATTTATGCCTAGCATCTAGAAAATAGGCCTTGGCAATCAGCGTAGACCAAGATGAGATGCCGCATGATGCGGCGTCTCATCAGGGTCTGCGCTGTTTACTTAAAGGAATTAATGTAAGAAATAATCTAAATATAAAAATATATATACTACCTAATTTTGGAAATAAATTGATCCAATTTAGAAGGTTGGGAGAGTCCACTAGGCTTAAATTGTAGCTGGTTAAAATTGTAGCTAACTTATATTTGATTTAAACTTGGAAGAACATTGGATTCAGCACGTATTTAATGCCATTATATCTACGATATTTACCCAAATACAGCTAAATTAATTTTTGAGCTTAAATTAACCTACAAAACACTTGTTGAATATTATATTTACTCACATAAATATTTGTTCAGTTTATGTTGCTTATCTTCACAATTTCCTGTAAGTGTGTATTGGCCTCTACCAATAGTTGTTTTAAAATATGTTAAAGTCCATAAATTTTATTAAGTGTATGTTTTTCTCCATATGTTAAAGTTTCAGTGTATATTAACACCCATAAAATCATGAACCTACATTTTACCCCGTTAATTCTTTTATTAATGTTAGTAGCCACGTACCTTCTTGTTTGGCATTTATTTACCCCATACAATTAGCCCTGCACCCACAAATTCTTGTTCTTTGTGAATTTTTCGTTTATTTAAATATCATAAAAAGCTTTTTTTCTTATATTTGCCCCCTTACACACTATGTATTAATTGCTCTGACACATCAGTTACCTATTGTATCTTCGTGTGATTAGTCACCTATAATTACCAGTTTTTTTCACCATTTTGGGAATGGGGCCGGGTCCCTTTGGATTGGAAAAATTCCAGACGTTTTTGACTTATATTTGGAAATAAATTGTGTTGACCTTATGCTTACGTATACTTTAAAGTTGATAATAAAAGTGATTTCAGTATTATATTTTCTAAAGTTAAACTTATAAAGCTTGATTCAAAGATAATTGACATGTTTAGACTTATAAAAACAAGGGACAAAATTGTCACAAAACCAGGTTTTCATAGTGAAAAAAAAAATCTGATAAAGGGAGAAAACTCAAACTGAACTTTTGAAATGACCAAAAAAAATTAACCCCCTTTGTAAGTTTTTTTTTTTTTTTTAAATCTATTTTTAGTCGTGGCGACCTTGACATTGGAGATATTGACGTGATTCTTTCGTGGGACACACCGTCCCATGATGGTGAACAAATGTGCCAAATGATTTTAAAATCTCACAATGAATGACATAGTTATGGCCAGGACAAGCTCATTTATGGCCATTTTTGACCTTTGAACTCAAAGTGTGACCTTGACCTTGGAGATATCGACGTAATTATTTCGCGCGACACACCGTCCAATGATGGTGAACAAATGTGCCAAATGATTTTAAAATCTGACGATGAACGACATAGTTATGGCTCGGACAAGCTCATTTATGGCCATTTTTGACCTTTGAACTCAAAGTGTGACCTTGAACTTGGAGATATCGACGTAATTATTTCGGGCGACACACCGTCCAATGATGGTGAACAAATGTGCCAAATGATTTTAAAATCTGACAATGAACGACATAGTTATGGCTCGGACAAGCTTATTCCGCCAGCCCGCCAGCCCGCCAGCCAGCCAGCCCGCCAGCCAGCCAGCCAGCCCGCCCGCATTCGCCAATCTAATAACCAGTTTTTTCCTTCGGAAAACCTGGTTAAAAATTCTTCTTTTGAAACCTTCAATAGGGAATTAAAAGGTCCCATTGAGGAAAAATATAGAAAAAATTCCATTGGGAATGGGTATATCTACATGTACAAGACCCAAATTTGAACAAAAAAACAACACAGATTGCGTTTCGTGATATAACATCACTTACCTATTGTTTCATGATATAACATCACTTACCCAGGTGCTTTTTTTCGTTCAAATTTGCGTCCAGTAGGGTGAACCTTTCCCAATGGAAAAAAGTATATATTTTTCCCCAAAATGGGACCTAAAAAATCTCAATTGAAGGTTTCCAAAAAATATTTTGTTTAATAAGTCTAAACATGTCATTCATCTCTAAATCCAGCTCTCTCAGTTGAACCTTAGAAAATATTGAAATCACTTTTATTATTAATTTTCAAGTGTTTCTAAGCATAAAATCAACAACATTAATTTCCCAATTTTAGTCAAAAGGACTCGATATTTCCCAATCCAAAGGGACCTGTCCACATACCCAAAATAGTAAAAACAAACATTGTTACCTATTGTTGCTCCATGTGATTTGACCAGGGCCGTCATTCCGGCCTGCGTGTCCTGGAAAGTCCCAGTGAACTGAATATTGTATCCATCCAATGTGCTGCAACAAAATGAATGGTAGTATAAACACATATAGCAAAATACGCATATAACATACTGACATTTATAACTATTCAATGTGTTACCAGTCACAAATTCCATTTGAAAGTTTCAACAATCTATCTGAAATACTTTCAGAGTCATTGCAAGATCCATATTTCGACAGATAGAAACAAGAAACCGTCGGAGACGGGTGATGCTCCCTAAAGGTTTTTTTGTCACAATATTGCACTATATATTCAGATAAAAAAGAAACGTCTTGAAGGGCATAACTTTGGACACAATGATACGATGGATGGTTTAGCAACTTAAAAATTATAAAGGGCCATAACTCTCTAAATAAATCATCTAACCAGAACCCACTAATAACATGCGCATCTCCTCAAGGTAGTCAAGCTTCCCATAAAGCTTCATTGAAGTCCAGTCAGTAGTTGGGGAGAAATGCCCGGACAAGAATTGCACTATATGTACAGTTTATAGAAAATTTCAAAGGGCCATAACTCTGTGAAAAATCATCCGACCACAACCAGCTGATAATATGCTTATCTCCTGTTGGTAGTGAAGCTTCCCATAAAGTTTCATTGAATTCCCGTGATAAGTTGCTGAGAAATAGCTCGGACAAGAATTGCACTATATGTACAATGAAAAATTTCAAAGGGCCATAACTCTGTGAAAAATCATCTGACCATAACCGGCTGATAATATGCACATCTCCTGTTGGTAGTGAAGCTTCCCATAAAGCTTCATTGAAGTCCCGTACTAAGTTGCTGAGAAATAGCTCAGACAAGAATTGCATAATATGTACAATGGAAAATTTCAAAGGGCCATAACTACGTTAAAAATATTCTGACCAGAACCGGCTGATAATATGCACATCTCCTCTTGGTAGTGAAGCTTCACATTAAGTTTCATTGAATTCCGGTCATTAGTTGCTGAGAAATAGCCCGGACAAGAATTGCACTATATGTACAGTTAATGGAAATTTTCAAAGGGCCATAACTCTGTGCAAAATCATCCGACGAGAACCGGCTGATAATTTGCACATCTCCTCTTGGTAGTGAAGCTTCTCATAAAGTTTAATTGAATTCCGGTCATTAATTGCTGAGAAATAGCCCGGACAAAAATGTGCACGGACAGACGGACGGACGCACGGACAGACGAAGCGGCGACTATATGCTCCCCCCAATTTATTTGGGGGAGCATAACAACAGAAACACAAACAGACAGCAGTGGCTAAACCTCAAGTTCAAGTCTGAAGAAGTTAAAAAAAAGGTTTCATACAAAAAGTAAAAAAAAGCATGAACTTTGCTTCTGATTTAATAAAGTCAACAGTTTACAAAAGGCCCATTTGAACTCATAACAATTATATTCCTTATATAGTTATTGCTATAAAATAAAAAAAATTGACGGAGGTCCGATATCACCAAACAATTTTTAGACTTAAGTCTATGAATGAAGAACACTCTTTAAATTGGAATATTTAAGAATTGCTTTAAATCTTGAGTAAAATTTTGCATTTTCTTCCTCTATCTACATCATTTTTTATGTAGAACATTTTGTTAGTTTAAACCTATTTATTTTAGCTCGATTGCATAGAAAGCCTTAGGCTTATTTGAAACGCTCTCCAGTCCATTTCCTGGGACTAGAACCAGTACTTGGTGTCTATGGTGGAAATCTAAGGAACGCTCCCGCAGTGGGGATTGAACCCATGACCTCCTGGTCGCTAGGCGGACACCATATCCATTACACCACAGCGACCTTGAAATGAAATGTTAAGGACATAATCTCAAGTGGTAGTTATATATTCACATGTGGAACAAAAATCTTTATCAATATTATTACTATCACTATAGTAACAGTTAAATAACCCATTTTCTTCAGACTCTCCCCTTATTGCCGCTGCACAGACCTTGATGTAGGCATGGCTATAGCCTGGTCATGCTTGGTTTTCAACATCTCAGTGTCTGTTAATTCGTCTATTGTAAGCTTTCCTCCCTTCTTCTTCCCTTTGCCTTTCTTGCCATCTGCTGTGCTACAAGCAGCTGATGTTGGTTTTGGTGGTGACTACAACATCAAAAGCTGATTTGAAAAATTATTTCAATTTTCAAAAATTTTAACAAATCAACAATATGATATTTGGTTATAAAATGTGGCCATTGAGAGAAATTAGATTACTGGTTGTTTTATCTCGCTGATATAATATATTTACAAATTTCTATGTTAAAAAAGCCCCGTAATTTTAAGAAATTTCATACGATCACATTTCACTCATGAATTCATTTTAATACAGAAATATATACTTTGTGCTATATCTCATTAATCATTCTGACAGAACTAGCTGACCAAAACAACAGCATTATCCTGCTTAATATGTATTGTATGTGGAATGTGAAAAGGGAGTGTAATGCATGTGGGTAAAGTGTCAGCCCTGATTAGGGGCTTATCTGGGCCGACACTTAACACACATGCATTAAACCCTCTTTTCACAGAGCTCTGCCCATATATTTGATTTATCCCATTTTGCTTATTAGCTCATTTTGATATGTGATTTTTTTTAGTATTGTATACAGCTTGAAAGAAATGCCTTTAGCATTCTTCTTATAAACCAGGGTACCCAAAATGTTCAACCTAACAAGCACACTGATCCATTTCATTGGATCTTGAATAAATGTGACATTTTATGAAAAGCAAGCTTAACCCATTTCTTCTCAGAAGAAATGTGAAAATGACATTATGCTGCAACCAGCATAAAACTCGCAGACTGTTCAGGTTTTATGCTGTTTGCTGCTCTTCAGACCACAGTATTAAAAATGAAGCCTTTAACATTTGAATCTAGTAAGAGAGGTCTTAAATTATGTATGATTTTCTCAGGGACTACGAACGAGCAAATGCCTATCTGTGTGGTAAAAGGTAAAATCCTACTGTGTATTTGAATTCTCCGGCATTCGGCTGATAGTGGACAATATACTGTGGCAGAATGTGATACTTGTTAAAGATGACAAGCTCTTTCTTGCAGGGAGACACGTGGGAATCGTAACCTTTCATCAAGGAATGCCCGTGAATAAGCTTTGTACACTGATAGGCCTGAAATATCATGTAAGTTCCTATTAATGAATCAATACATGTAGCCATTCAATGCAATAATATTTGGGCAGCACTCTGCAAAAACCGGGCTTAATGTGAGTAACCCTTTGCATGCTGGGAAATTTGTCGTCTGCTAAAATGCCTTCTGCTGAATTTCTAAAATTAGCATTTTCTTCGATTTTTTTCAAAGAATACTATCAGAATAGCAAACAGTTTGGATCCTGATGAGACGCCACGTTGTGTGGCATCTCATCTGGATCCAAACTGTTTGCAAAGGCCTTCAAAATTTGGTTCCAGCACTGAAAGGGTTAATCAGGAAAAATAAACGCAATAAATATGAAAAGGACAGGAATTCATCCAATATTGGCTGGGCCAAAAAGAACACTTTTAAATTAGGTGTACATGTAATAAGCTGTGAAATAAGTTAAAAATCTACCCAGCTGGTAAAAAGGCTATTATTTTCCAGGCTATATAATTGAAATTTCATAGTGTTACATTTAACAAAGGGCCATAATTCTGCCAAAGTTGGTCAATGCACAATTCCTTAATGAACAATCACATACACATTCAAGTATCATCTGTTTAATGTATAACATTGTTGATGTTAATCTATCACTAAATAAGTCTAAATTTGCTGTTAATTTACAACGAAACATCTCAAAATTAATTGTTTCTCAAGTACAACACATTAATTGAACATCATCAAAAACTATTATTGATTCTCGTTCTGGAAAAATTGTTTTATATAATAAGTGTCATACCATATAAGCCTGCACAGTCATCACAGGCTAATAATGGAAGACACTTTCTGCCTTCACTGAATTTTCTTTTAGACCCGACTTTCTTTAAAACAAATGTTCATATAAAGTGTCATCCAAGATAGGCCTGTGCGGACTGCACAATCTGATCTTGGACGTGACTAAGCTCATGAACTTTATCCAGTTTCCTCAGAACAAGGCTTAATTTTAACATCAAAAACAAGATTTTATACTTTGCCGGGTAGAACTTGGCAGAGTAGCAGTTGGGTTGCGCCCTGGATATATCCCATGGAGTAGGCAGGGTATTCGCTGAAGTAGACACCCTTTCCGTACCAGCCTGTGTCTGTACGATGAGCATGGCCATTGTCGCCTGAATCATTGGCATAAAACACTTAAATGTGGTATTATAAATGTGAAGACTGAGCAAAATATGCACATGAGTAATGTGTTGGCCCATATTAGCCTGTGCAGTCTGTCAGGCTAATGAGGGACACAACTTTCCCTTGTTATGGTAACAGACTGCACAGGCTAATCAGGGATGACACCAAATGCACATGCATTAAATCCATTTTCACAGAACAAGGCTCTGTATTGTTGACTCAATTAATTTATCAACAATAAATATATTTTCAAACCAAACAATTATATTTGCAAAAACTGTATTCAGAAACATTTGAAACACACCAATCCATCTTAAAACTGAAGAATAGGAATTCCTCTTCAAAGACAAATGCTCAAACCAAAAATCCAAATATACATTGTACTGCAACAAAATACATGTACATCATTCCTTCATATTGAATAGCAAACACTGCTATTAAAGTTCAAGGCATAGTTAACTGTATTTTACTTAAATAAATCTATTTGAATTGCATTCTGAGAAAAGGGGGTCTAATGGATGTGCGTAAAGAGTCGTCCCAGATTAGCCTAAAAGACCAATCAATACAACACTTTCCGCTTTTATGACATTTTTCATTTTAAGAAAGTCTCTTCTTAGCAAACATCTAGTTAAGGCATTAAGTGTCTTCCCAGATTAGCATTTGCAGTCTGCAAGGACTAATCATAGACGATGCTTTCAGCTTTTATGACATTTTTTGTTCTAAGAAAGTCTCTTCTTAGCAAAAACCCTCTAAAGGCGGAAAATATCGTCGCTGCGGACTGCACAGGCTAATCTGGGACGACACCTTAAGCACATCCAATTTTATACACAAAATACTACTCACCGGGTATTTTGAAGCCAGTCTCACATATAGGCTTGATATTCGTCTCCATTGTGCCGTGAAACGCCAACACAGGGTAAGAAAACTCCTCCCCATGCTTCTTCTTTAAGCTTTCTCGACATTCCCTACGAGCAAAAGGTCACGGTTAAAAGCTTAGGGTTTATGGTCTATTGATGATGGTTCATGTTCAGACAACTCTAAAATTTAGCCCCACAATTACTGAGATGAAGGTTGTCAGTTTAACCTTTTCAAACTTAGAAGCAAAGTGAAAATGGTGATGTGCAAACAGCATAAAAACACATCAGCCTGCGAGTAACTCGCAGTCTGTTCAGGTTTAATGCTGTTTGCTGCTCATCAGTATCTAAGGGATGGAACTGAAGCCTTTACAACTTGGATCTAGTAAGAAAGGTCTTTAATTAAATGTAACTTTCTAAGGTACTACAAATGCATTAAAATATGTCTCTACGTGGTAAAGGGTCAAACTCAGTATGCAGCTATGGTATTATTTGCCTCAAAAGGTACGAATTTATACCTTAGAGAGGAGCAAGCATGGGATTAACTTTTGTTCAGAAATAAACAACGGTTTGAGTGGGATTCAAACCAGGGACCTTCAGATTCCTAGACCAGCATCCCACCACTGTTCCCAAAAGAAATAAATTAAAAGAACCACAATATAGAAAGAAGCCGAGTAAATTTCCATCTTATAAAGAACATGCACGTTACAAAACAAAACCATGCAATCTATAAAAAGACAAAATGTCTACTGATAGATTAACAGAAACTGTCAACAGAAAATTAACTATAATATAAGTAGCATCAGTCACTAGCTGACCACAAATGCTCACAAAATTCAAATTTCACACAAGCACTTAACTGTTACTTGTGATTCAGACTTGCTCAGAATCGGAGATACAAATTTGCGCGACTCTGAACTTTTCTAAGTCTCAGGCAAAAATGTAAAGGGATAAACTTGGGATTACTGAGCACAGCTGATTGGCTAAATTTGCAAAACTGATTGGCCAGGTCCCTACGCAGGCCCGGGCCCCCCACCCTAAGCTGGCTGTCTAGTTAGGATTTATTTAAATAATGGGCCTACTTCAAGTTTTCTCAGATGAAATGGCCCACATTGCACTTTCTCTCAATACAAAAGAGGAGTTATGTTTTATTGTCCCTAATTAACAAAGGCATTAGCGCTACTTTACTCGCCAGTAGAGACAAGCTTCTAGGCAATGTTTTTTTATCGCACATCCACAATTAGTCAATTACCCCTTGTGATCCTGAATGCTTCATCTATCGATGGTCAATGTAACACGTCTTTTGACTGGCCAAGGAAAGACAAGCAGCGAATGAAAGCAAATGATAAGGACTAACTTGCAGTATGTTCAGGTTTTATACTGTTTGCTGCTTATCAGTATCTGAGGGTTGGAAATGAAACCTTTAAAACTTGAATCTAGAAAGAAAGGTATTTAATTAAATGTAACTTTCTAAGGGACAACAAATGCGTCAAAATACATATCTAAGTGGTGAAGGGTTAAGCATTACAATTCACCTTGAAAAGTGCCAAATTAAAAAAGATAGGGTGGGAAGACCCCTCTCGCACCCTCCCTGTGTACGACCCTGTTGGCTATCATTTGTTCAGAAATGTGCTGAAATGAAGCAATGAAACTAACCTGAAATGATGCACCAGATCTGGATTGAGGACATATTCCACTTTCACTAAATTGGTTTTACTGAAATGAAGCCACACAAAAAGTTTGAAAAAAATAAACATATGAAAAAACTGAAATAATATCTTAATACATTATGAACTGTACTGTATACAGATCACACATTATAATTCATCCACAACGTTTGCTACATAAATTTAAACAGTGCAATAGAAACATATATATACTTATTACCAATAATTAATAAAATAATTATGCTTTAAAGAGAAACAAATGTAATCATTTAAAGCTTACATTTAAACATAATTTGCACAATTTCTGAAAACACATACATTAACTCTTAATTCTACCTGCAGAAAACATTAAGGAATAAGTATGAATTCAGAATCATTGGTTTACTAGGTTTTTTTATCAAACAGAGAACATAATGACATCCTCGTGTGATGCACAGGCTCTTCAGAAATTCATCTGAAACAAGAGTGCCATGGGCCCTAATGTGTTCATCTGAGACCACAGAGGCACTGAACTTTTCAGAGAGGGCGGAATTCAGAAGAATAAAAAACTTAATAATATATGAATATTTAATTTATAGGTGCAATATTATGAAAAACTTTTGATAATTGAATCTTTCCTGTCAGGAACATACATGTTGATATTTAAACCTTACATTAATTTATGGCATACAGCTCTATTGAAACAACAAGTAATTGGCTGTGTCACCTCAAAAACTAGGAGACTATTTGGCTACAACTGCTTATCAGGTTTTAAATTCAGAAACCAACAAATCAACACCTCTTCATGCATTACTATGACACCAGCAATCCAAAACGCTACAGTTTTTATTAGTTCGTAAACAATATTACAGTGGAGTGCCATGAACACAGAATATGGTAAATACTTCTTTGTATAATTGGTTTGTGCCACGCAAACTTCAAATCAAATGTGCAAATGATAGATTATGCATAAGTGACATAACTGCAAGCAACATAGTCTACCAAATATCCGAACATTAAACTTATAAACACATAGATACTAATAATAATTTGCCACAAAAGGCTCGAAAAAGAAACACTTGGAATTATAGGAGCAGTGATTTTTTTTGCTTAAAATTACAGCCGAAATTCGGCTGCTTCCCAATCACAAAAATCCACGTTTTTTCCCCAAAATCTGATAAAAATTCCCCCCCCCCTATTTTTTTTTAAGAAAGAATTAAGTCTCTTATGACTTAATTATGATTTCTTAACCCTAGATCTCAACTTTATTTTTTATACATCCTACACAATATATCACTTTAGTTTAGTCCTTTTTGTAGATAAATAATTCCTTAATTTGCCACTTTTATTGATTAAAAAAATCCCAATTTGACCAGACTCCTTTTCCTAAAATGGCTTAAGAAAACCCCCTGAACATGCACTTGAAAACAATATTAATTCTGTTACTTATAATAATATTTACAATGCTTAATTTTTCCCAATTTCATGGTTAATCGCACTATTTTTCCCAATTTCACGGTTTATCACGCTAATTTTCCCAATTCAAATGGCACAGGCTGTAACAAATAAAAGCAAAAAAAATCACTGGAGGAATTTAAAAAACACAAACACTATAAGCACTTAATAAAACAGCTAGGAAAACTAGGAGTTGCTGGAGAGCCCTGTAACAACAAATACAAACTTTCTGACTCTTTCAACTCTTTATCAGCATCTAAGTTTGTTATGATTTTTTAATTACTAATTAAAAAACGCAAGCCTTTCAAAATGCAGGTCTACTAGTAATGCAAGAACAACTGTAGATTTGTTGACAATTTTTTAGTTCAGTACGGCACTCACGTCATTCCGGTATTTAGCAGCCTATAAAACTGAGACTCTGCCAGACGGAAGTGGGTCTGGGCTGCAGATCCCTCCTTGTATGACCTTTCTGGGTACAGATCAAAGTACTTGACCTCTTTCCCTTCCAAGGCTTCCTTTTCACCTTCCATTAGCAGAAGACCACCTGCAACCTTCATGACAGTTCCTACATAAGTTGATATTAGCCGTACACTGTGAAAAGGGTGTTTAATGCATGTGCACAAATTGTTGTTCTAAATAGGCCTGTGCAGTCTGCTTAGGCTAATCAGGGAGGACATTTTTTGGCTTTTATTGTATTTTTTGTTTAAAGACAGTCTCTTCTTAGGAAAAATCCAGTTTAGGCGGAAAATGTTGTCCCCGAGTAGCTTGTGCAGACTACACAGGCTAATCTGGGACTCTATGCACATGCATTAAACCCCTTTTTAACATAGCACAGCTCATATGAAACTTCATAGGTATAAATAAATTCCTAAAAGCTTCCAAAAAGTGTCATTCTTCAGTCCAACAACCTTACAAAACTTGCTGGACCAAAATGAAATTACGGGATCAATTCTAAGTGAATAACTTTTTAATCCACATAAAATATGTCGGTCTCATAAGCCGGAAAGATGGTTTCAGGAAAGTCTGCTTAGTCTGGTATAACTCTATTAAATACATCAACATGCTGAAATACACTAATGAGATATTGGAGAAAAATGGGATAAAGTGTAAGCTAATTTAATTTAACTTACATACATTTATACAAATGGTATACCATCTTTTATGTGTACATATCAGTTCATTGTATTGTAAAACAAATATTAATTTCTTTTTGCATATTATCTTCTTTGTTTATCTAAGGACAGCTACCAAATGATGTTGCAAAAACTTGAATTCCAATGGAAATGGAAGTTTTATGGAAGTATTATTTATAAGTATTATTGTCAGGTGCAAATTTCAGAGTTTAGATTTGTTTGTATAAATAAATGTTAACGTAACAGGGATATAAGTTAGCTGTTGCTCACTTAGCCCTTGAACCATACAAGTTACATTTTAAATGACTGATCTAGTATCAAAGGCCTCCATGGCGTAGTGGATATGGTGTCTGCCCAGCAATCGGGATGTTACGGGTGAGATTCCCACTGTTGAAGCCTTTTTTCGAGATCTACCAGAGACATTAAGTAGTGGGCCATAATACCCAGGAAACCGGTATGCAGCTTATCTCGAAATCATTGAAACAAAACTCAATAATTACATACAATCAACACTAAATTACGCTGCACATACACAGCACTTGATTTTGCAGTAATTAATTTTGTACCTCTTTTTGCAGCCTGCTTACTTCTTCCTCCTTCTTCTTCACTTCTTTCTTTGTTGCTTCAAGTTCTTCTTGCAGTTTCTGTTTGGCTTCAAATGCTTTCTTGATCAGTTCTTTACGTTCCTCTTCTGTCATCTTACTGTAGCTTTTTACTAAGGACGTGCCTCGTTTTAGGATATCTTCTGACTTCACACCATCCTTTTTCTTGTCATTTGATTCCTAAAGATTTAAAATCAGTTTTGCTTAGATGACGATACTTTTTTCAAAATGGCTTCAGATTTTGATTGTTATTGAATGTTGTTTTGGGCTGGGTCATGTTCCATAGATGACCCTCAAAAATAGCTTGTCAGGTCATCGTTACATCACTGTTTGAGACAACCCAACTGACACAAATTAATTGCCTCACCTAAAATAAAAGGTCTTAGATTTTTTTGGCAAGTTTTCACAAAAAAGACAACGTAACATTTACACTGTTACTAAAGTCTTTTTGTAAACACATATTTTAGCCAGCCGTCAATAACAAGTGTTTTCCCTCTTATTGGAATTGGAATTGGTTCTAACTTATAGGAGTGGGTGTTGTATGGATGGATTCCCATAACACACAGTATTTTACTGCAATCATGAAAGATATATTTCAATAGATTTAATTGTAAAACAAAATTAAAACAAAAAATCTTGGGTCTACCTGTCTGCTATGGGCACATTATCACAAACAAAATTGTTTTAAGGATGGAGGTATTTTTTTATATTTTAGCATGGGACTTTACCTACATGTATCTGTTCTATTGAATAATCAATGCCGACTGTTTGTCTTTAATGCTGTGTTAGCATTCTATATGGGATTCCAGTTTGAAGCTGAATATGAAGTCAGTGACTTTTTGGAGCCCCATTTGGGGCAAATTTGAGACTAATTTCCCTACTTAATACTCGATATTTTTCCTAAATAGAAAATTTAATATTTTTATCCTTATGAAAACTTTACAAAAATTGATAAACTTAGAGGCATTTTTGTACATGATATTTATATAAAAAGAAGTTTATGCATTATACAAATTAGCATTTGTAGCAAAGTATTTAATAAAAGTTGTAAAACAAATCGAAATAGAAACATTTAATTCAGGCCTCGACACTAACAGTGTCCCGGGAAAATGAGGACATCAGATTTTGGTGAGGGTCACCAGTTCTTTCAAGCTGGGTGATCCTCTGGGAACCCTAAATTTATAACCACTTCGTATTGATTGACCATTGGAATCCGAGTAATTATCATTTATTTCTTGCAGTGTTTACAAGAAGAACTTCTTAACGGTAACTACTAGTGTATTTTTAATGTCTCGGACCAGTTACTATGTGGTACATGAGCGAAGTATTCTGATTACTCAAAGGTAAGTAACTCGTGGTCGATTACTATGGTTTTTGCGACCCCACGACATGATTCTGTACTCTTGAGTATTACTCGTCTCTTTGAGGTCACCATGTAAAGGTGGTTTTACACACCTTTTTATTTTTCAGCTGCATGAGATTTCGTTTTATATTTAAATGGACCGTCAATTGATGCAAGTAAAGAGCAAAATAAATTATCAATATGTTATGATAATCGCCATGGATATAAGGATAAATGTATGTAATTATTTAAAAAAATACGGAGTAAAACGGTTCATAACGAGACATAACACAGCCATTTTCCTTGTCCAATTGGGAAAAGTACCTGTACCGGTCCAATTGGGAAAAATTGAGTCGTGAAAACCTCAAAATTGGGAAAAATGGAGTCGTGAAATCCTTCAATTGGGAAAATCGCGTCGTGAAGTTTGGGTCTTATTAAATACATCATACAGTTCAAACTTAATTGAACATACCCATTAAAATAATCATTTGCAGGCATGCCTTAATGACCATTACTTAAAGTAATAAAATTGATATAAATAACAAAATATTATATAGAAGACACAAAATCAATTACTAGTTGTTTTAATCTCTTATAAAGCAATGTCTCTCACTTTCATTTTTTTGAAAATTTCAACAATCTTTGATGTTTGATCATCACTCAGTTGCTAGCATCCCTCTCTGCACAGCATCATTAGAGCTGTCAATGTGTCCTGTGATAGACGGTTCCGATTTGTGGTGCAAAGATTGTTCATTAGACTGAACAACCTTTCCACAGAGGCAGTGCTGGAGGGCATTTCAAACTACGATAAGGTTTCAAACCGACGTCAAACAGTACGCTGGCTGCCTGACAAAAGAACCGCAAACAGTAACGACTCTATTGATTGAACGCGCTGAATAATAAAACCCGATATTAATCGAACGCGTGGTTACACACAACTATACGATTTTCTTTGTTCACTCGCCGAAAGTTTCGATCGTTGTGAGAAAAAATTCGGACGCCAATTGGGATTTTTTCAGATGCCGATTGGGAATTTGGGAATTTTCGCTCGATTGGGAAAGTACCGTTTACCGGTACTTTATAAAGAAGGAGGAAAATCGCTGTAACGTCTATGTTCGATTCAAGGGTGGCAGTTTTTGCTGTCTTTTGTAAACTGTCAAGATTGGCAAAACTATGTTATCTGTCTGCCTTTCAACTCAAATAATGTTAATCATGACATTAAATGTAATGTTTATATGCAATTGGTTTAATATGTGTTTAGCTTATAAAACAATATAAATATGATATATTTTAGAAGTTAACTAGAGTGATGTACCGTTGAATCCGCTTCTTTGTACTTATTTAACTAATAACGTTTGATTATTTTGAAACAAATCTATACATATACTTAGTTTAAATTAACTAAATGTTAACTGTATACGCATGTGTGTTTATTAATCATTTGCACAGGATTGTCTTGAATCAGTTCTTGATAAATTAATTATCATATGAGATAGCTTCTTTCGTCTAAAATGTCAATAATATTTCATGCACTTGTGATTGAATGTTCGTACAATGTATATGTTCTCTCGGTTGGTAGTAATTGTTTCTCAAAACTGGAATAAGCTTTTAACGGGTCTACTATAAATGGCAACTGAATTGAATATTGGAATTAAAAATGTGTACTAGTATGCTTCTTGTACTTATTTACCCTAACGCTGTGCGTCGAAACAGGAGGGAACCCTAGTTTGGGTGAGGGTCACCAAAAGTTGAAAGTGGGTTTCCCTCCAGGAACCCTGTCAAAAAAGTTAGTGTCAAGGCCTGATAATTTACATGCATGTAGCAATAGCAATACAAAAAACAAATATAACCAAATACCACAAACATATCTGTCGAAAGTCTTACACGAGACAGTAGCAAAATTACACATCCACAACTACATCAAAGCATAAAAATGCATATTCAGACTACAATTATAATGATTTATGTTAGAAACCTGTTCCAAATAGTTCATTATCATTAATGTTAAAGGTACTTTCAAAAGGCATCTACAGTTCAAACATTGTGTGGATTCTGCATCTTACAGAAATAGTTCTGACTGCACTGAAAACATCTTTATACGTGTACAATAAATCTTACTACATGGATGATGATGGCTGAAATAACACAATATTTTATGTTTATACGCACGTCTTCATCTGTGATTTCATCTGTGTCATCCCCGTTGTCATTAATGGTGGCAACGACTGCTGTTGGATGAGAGAATTCAGCAAAATGCATCAGGTTTTTCCGATAACATTTAGCTCCGTATTTACAAACTGGAAGAGTGCTACTGTCTGTAGTAGGTTGTACCGTCGCTGTTGGTGTAGACGACCCATCGACACTGACGTCCGAATTATCCGAATCATCTGATGTTTTGGATTTTTTCGGATGCAAAAACTCCGCGAAATGTTGGGGATTCT
Organism: Dreissena polymorpha; assembly: GCF_020536995.1. Taxonomy (NCBI): domain Eukaryota; kingdom Metazoa; phylum Mollusca; class Bivalvia; order Myida; family Dreissenidae; genus Dreissena; species Dreissena polymorpha. The sequence goes on from NC_068367.1 coordinate 28,423,483, forward strand.
TGCGGTAACACCTCGCGCCGTATGGACATTCTGGAATATCCGATGCCTTCTTTTTAACTACTGCGGTTGTCATGTTGTATACACGATAAATAACTGAATTATCGCGGCTTCAACTTGAAGTTCAAGAAAAAACTTGATTCAGCATTTTGTTTGTTTTCACCGGAAATAGATCGTCTGCTATTCTGCGGATCACTTAAGGTTACAATCCACCAAATCGTTGTGTATATTTCCGTAGTAGTGCCTGTTTCTACAGAGCTCAATTTTTATTCTGGTTAATAAGCCATTTAGAGATAACACCCATGCTTTATTGTTATTCATTGTATCCTATGTGTATCTGCAACATTTTTCTACAGTCATTTCATCGTGGACTTCGTTGACGATACACGTTAATGGTGCGTCTAATTAGAGACGTAGAAAACTGTTATCCACGTCTCTGGTATATTGACGTGCATGTATTCTGCGTTTGTCGAAATCTCACTGCCCAAATCCGGTTTTCCAAAGATGATTTGATTTGAGCGAATTTTATTTTTAGAGGCTGGAAGAAGATATCTGTTTGATTGCATTTTTTTTAGCACAGATCCAATGATACCAGGCTTTCATAATTTGACATACATGTAAGGCCAGAAACATGCTTGAAAGATGGCAATTTTATAATTGGACCCTACACGACTGGACTTAGTGTACCTCTTACCTCAAGTTGTGTGCAATATGCGAACTGTGACAGATCGACAACAAAGCAAATACTATATATCTTGTGTGTGTATGCAGGGACCTAAATGTTTGTATAGGTCCCTGGTGTATGCCGAAATGATATAATCACAGGGCCGTCGTCGGACTTTTCAAAGTGGTCAGGCTCTAAGTGCCGGAGGCCTACGAGTGCCTTAGGCGCGAAGCTACTAAGGGGGTCCGGGTGGGATTTTTTTAAAGCATAAAGGCTAAATCGTGACAGCCGGGAGGTTTAGTGACCAAGTGCACGATATTACTACGTTACGAGGCGTCGCACTAGACTTCATATTGTTTGCAAATGCGATAAACTAGGGAAAATATTTTAAAATTGTTTGTCAATTTGCTAAGTTGCAGTGCTGTAACACCTTTAATATTTTCCAAATACACAGCTGCGCCTTTCTCCTCGAGCAACGAACTCCTCTGCAATTTTAGTAAAGTCAAGAGCGTCCGTTCTTTGCTTATGAACGTGCAAAGTCATAAGATTGTTGAGTCTAGTTTGGGGCCGTCCATAAAATATGACACGCTCCAGGTGGGGGAGGTGGTATAAGAAAGTGGGACAGTTTGTGACATTGAGGGAGGGGGGGGGGTGGGTCAGGCCATGTGTGATGTCATCTCCTGAATGTGTTGTTTGAATTTTTAACAGGCATCTTGGCTGGGCCGGCTTATTCAATAGGCACAACCTCCACGCAGATTTCATTAGTAAATGAAGAAATAATTTGTTGAACTGTTCCGTTTTTTAGTTAGTAAAGGGTTAAAAGAAAATCTAAATTATAATTTCGTTTTTATAAGAGGTTATCACATGGATAAATATGCATACTGCCCACCGTAACAACTCTACAGTCATAAAAGTCTGAGGCCAAAGGCTCACGGCTTGTAATGAGTGTTGGAAATGCGAGTAAATGCCAGACCTCATGGTGTTGATAAACTTTGGTTAATTGCCTCTATTTATTAGTTCAAAGGCTTATATGTTTACATTCCCAGTGAAATTTTAATACGGTTTAATAGAGAATCGTGTTTTAGATTAAATTTGAAATAGGTATTATTAAAAAAAATGTTCGAACATGTGAGTTTCTGACGTACTTTAGGTGGGGGAGGGAGGGCAAGATTTTGTGACAGTTTTTAACGGGTGGGAGGGGAGTTAAAATGGTCAAAAAAAGCGTGACATACTTTATGGACGGCCCCTTTGGAACATTGTGCTTCTCAGAAATGTCTTTATTCTCCGAAGCGCAGAGAATGTCCTCTCGCTTGTGGAATTTGTAGCTGGCATTGTAAGTAAAGATTCGTATAAGTGCCGCATTATCTGAGATCACCCGCAATGTAGGTGGATGCTTGCGCATATAGTCAAGTACGTGTGACAGTCGGATCTGGTCATTGTATTGTTTAGAAAAGATTGACCGTACATCCCTGTCTCCGGGCTCCCTACGCTGGGATTGCAACGAATTTCACTAGATGATATAGATCTAAACTAATTTAGCTTCTTTAATTTTGTGTGTGGATATCTCATGAAAATGAATTGGCTCAAATAAATCATTAGGCTTTCTTTAAGTATTTTCGTGTATGTTTATTCTTGGATTTGCAAAAGGAAACAATGAACATCCCAGATAGCAGACCGATGTTGGCCCAACTCCGGCATCACGTTTGCATGATGTTGGCGTTGGCATGCTAACGTTGGGCCAACGTTGGCCAAATATCGGTTGGCCAACTTAGCTTGACACATTCCGTGGTTATATCTGCCAATGTTAGGATTTAACATTTGCAGTATGATAGAAGATTAATGCTTAGTAGAAATGAGAAGATTGGATTTATAAAAAGATAGGGCTTCCGTAGTTTGATATGTTGTGCAGATGTACACCATGATATGGCCCTTTTTTCGATTTGTTTTAGTTCTAAGCGACAGGGTCAAAGGATTTTGATACAAGATGATCTGTCTCATACCTTCAATTGAACGTCAGGCAGAAATCAACATCTGCACAAGCATTGCCGTTCTAGTTACGGTAGAACATTGCATTTCTTAAGTTCAAGTAGGGGTTTCTTGGACTATTCTTTCAATATGTGAACGAATGGCATATAATCATTTTTCGTGTATTTTATTATTGAAGCATAGCGATTGTTATCATTTTATTCACTTTGATGTCTTTCATCGTTTCTTGAAAAAATTCGTCTGCATCTTCCGTTATAAACATCCGGGAAAATGGAGTGTACGGTGGCTCGTTTGTACCATCAGAAAACAACGAAGTAAGAAACGGATAGAACTACCGGGATTTTATCACTTTTGCAACAGCATCAGTTTTGTATTGAAAGTCGGCGTTTTTTTAAATAAGGAAGCATGATAAAATATGTCTGATCTAGAGGAGATTAAGCAATTCATCTTCTAGCTCAACCTTCTTTTCTCTTTTTTTTTTGTCAAAAAGTGGTCAGGCAATAGCCTGATCGGCCGACGGCCCACGACGGCCCTGAATCAGATAGAGCTTTTAATAAAATTATTATAGCCCCACACTTGAAACGAAATATTTTACTTAAATTGTTGGATTCACAAATTATCTATCTGTCCGGGCAATCGAGACCATTGTTAAGTGACGATTAATTACGAGCAGTCTAGTTGAAATCTGTTTTGATTAGTATTCTAATAAAAATCCTTTTATGTGACATTTCAAGCCATTTTTGAGACATAGATATATTGATTGCATAAAACACATTAAGTCTTTGAAAATGTTTGCTAACTCATTAGCTCTTAATTAATACAATATATCAAACCTTCAGAGGCTTGCAGCGGAAGAATTACATTCTTATAGTGTCATCGAAACCTGTTAAAGTTCTTTCTTATATGTAATGTAGAGGACATATATGGTGTCCGCCCTGCCTTCGGAGTGTTCTCGAGATCTTTTCAAAGAAACCAAGAATTGGTTCTTCACTGGAAACGAACGTGAGAGTGTCTCTTTAAGCCCAAGGCTTCGATGCGACCGTATTACAATAAATGGGCGTAAATATACATTCATATATCACGTTCATTTATATGGTCTTACTCCTGTGGTGCAGCTGAAATTCACTTGGTGAAGATGGAATCTTATAGCAGGATTGTGTGTGGTGTTTGGATGCAGTAGCGATTATCCCCGTATATATGATCATTGTATTCTAATTTCAAGTTTCAGAGGCTGTCAGCGGTGAAATTGCTTCTTAGTGTGTTGTCGAAACATTTGTTGTGTGCTCTTTCACGCTTTGGCAATTGGTTCCTTGCCATAAATTATCAAACCACATAATATAGTAAGGTTTCTCTGCTGATAAGTGATATATTTTATTTGATCAATGACACTTATTAAGTCAGACACTAACAAAAACAACACAATATACATTATACCAAACATTCGAGTTTTCCTTTTTGAAATATATCATAGTAATCTAAAAAAACTTGTCGTGACCGTTAATTTTGAATTAACACAAACAATCATTCAGCGTTTAACGGTTTTATTAGATCATTCGCGGAAAAAAAGAGAAATTGACTCGCCGTTTGATATTGTGAACTCTTACGATTACGAACCGCTCACAACCGTTCTCAACATTTTAAAGGATTCGTCTTCCTTCTTCCCTGCTAGTTTTTTTTCAGTGTTAAGCGCACATGAAGCACTGAATAATGTTGCTTTTTTTTTTAAACCAAATAATGCAATCATTCTGAATCTTTCTTTCGGTTTCTGTTTTTTAAAAGATGCAGTAGAGTTGGCATTTCAAATGAATTTAAATGGGTACAATAAAAAGCACGATATGTATTTAGCTGAGTTAGCTATTTCTTGAGAGAAATTATTTCAATATTGTTTATATTTTAAAGCGCGTAGTGCGAAAGGAATATAAAATCCATTCACCAAGTTTGTTACGTAGCATATTTACTTCAGTGGCCTCGCTATATATCGCCTGTACAGAAACAATTATTTTTTATAACATATTGTTATTATATGAACACTTTCAACGCGTTTATTTTATTTACTTATCTATATATTTATTTTAGTCTTTCAAAGTCAATACCATTTTTTTTTAATCCACGAGGTTACCATGCCGAAAATGTATTGACAAATGGGATATATTCAATGACACAGATACACATGCCCTTCCTTAAAGGCTTTTAGTGCAGAAAGCATAAAAACATTATTGACATAAATTTTCTTGATTTATACTCAGCAGGTTTATGCAATATTTAAAAGTTAACAAAACAAACAAACACAATAATGAAATAATTGATTGTAAAGAAATTTGAGAACAGCACGGTGAAACAATTTGCACATATATGTTATGAGCGGAATTTAGAATAATGTTTCTTACACAGAAAAATACAACATTTAAAAGATATACATGTTTGCAAATATAAATAAAAGGCATTTGCTTCGAGTGAACGAGTACATTGAACATATTTGGATATAACCTAGGCTGTTATCACGACAAAGCATTATTAAATAACTGTATAGCATGTATATCTATATAGCATCGAAACAGATCGTGAACGAAGCAGATAAAGCATGCAACGCTGGAGCGATTGATGGGAGCTGACGCCAATTTGTCACATGGCCATAGCGAATAGTTGCAGTAATTGCCGTCCTAGTTTAATGAACGCTACGAGCACATCCCAATGCCTTGTCATGGTAAGGCATTCCTGTCTTCGTCTCTGTTTTCTGTACAGTTGATAACGTAAATCTTGTCACCACCATAGACCAGCACATCATATGTGCAGCACCTGCAATCAAACTAGAATGACATAAATTACTATGTCAAATTCTTTGTCGTCTTCATGGAATTCGTTCTTGTGTACATTGCATATACATAAATATTTTATTTGTTCGTTTTCACGAGGACGGTTCATTCATATGTGTAACACATAATTATACTCTATGAGACCATAACGTGTTCTATTTAACTCGGTAATAGTCGTAGACCGTAGAGCTAAGAAAGCAAGCGTTTTGCGAGAATCACAAGGACATAATTATAAATGGATATTATGTTTTTCCATTTCATCGGTGTATGCTTTGTATAAAAATAAGCGCTTAATTTGCAAATTCGCCAAGTAATATTTTCCTAACAGTTTGTACGTGGATGGCATGCACAAAGTGATATTCAATTTGGGACATGCATACACTTACATTACTCCATCTTTAGCACAAGAATGTTACTTGATCCAACAATGACGGACTTCCATAAACTGCACATTGACAATGGATTGTGCACATTTGGTATTGCTAGAGCAGTAATCTTTTTCTTCCCTTCGCTGTCCACCTGTATGATGGTGTTTTCCCCACATACCAGCACTTGTCCCTTTTCTGTTACATGTACTGCGATCGGGCTTTGTAGTTGTCGATCCGTGAAGATGGAGAGTATAGAGAGTATAATCCCGTCCCTGGACAGCGTGCGCATCTCGCCCCTATAGTTCGTTACAAATATCTTGTCACCACTTTGGTTAACTGCGCAATATTGAACTGTAAGACAGATACGATTAAGTGTGTACATATGTTGTTAAAATAAATGAATGCATGACGAACTGATACTTTACTCTTATTGAATTAAATATTTTCGTATCAGTAATTATTAATTTCACCTGCATATTACAAACTTCATACATATCGAGAAAATACATTAATGGTACATATAGGACGAACAATACATTACCCCATGAAGCTTCATACAACTTCTTTACCGGTGTCCCTTGTCGAGTGTAGCGGTACAAAGCGGAGAATGATATGATGTACATGTCGTCGTTATGGATCGCTATTCCGCAACAATCGTGTGCAAATTGAAGGTTTTGTTCGATACTGAGACGATCATTCATACCTTTTATTCTTACACACTGTATTCGGCCGTTACCGGAAATGGCTACTAAACTTCCATAATTATAAGGATAATGGCAAATGCCATATGGCTGAAAATCAAGATTATATTGACTTAACACAGAGTAGTCACTATTTAATATATTTACATTCTTGTTGTAATAATCAATCATGAATAATAATCCACTGCTTACACACAGTCCTCGGATTTCAGTCTTTTTATCATCTTTTTGCCTCGCAGAGTATATAGTCTCGGCTAAAACACTGATTTCTTTGTTGTCCTCAATTTGGTTACTATGAAGAATCATGCCAAGGCTTGGTCGTTGGGATAAGTAAGTCTAAATCGATGTGTTTGTTTTAAAAGACTTTCTAACTTCCTTAACACTAGAATGCTCTTGAATATATTTTTCCACATTCGCGTACGTTGACCTTACAATTCTTGTAAGCTATGAATGATAGTTCCTTCACCTTTGTCATCATTTCTTGAATTGCTTTTCCAAGGTCTCTCAAATCTGTACTCAGTCTTTTTGCGTTTTCAACGTCCTTACGAAGAGATGTATTTAAACTGTTAAGTACCTCTTCCAGTTTTTGTACAGTGTCCTTTTCAAGATTATTTAAAATGGAATCGATTTTTAACCTCGCATTTTTTATTTCTTGCAAACTTTCATTGTATGATTCAAGCAAAGTTATAATGCTGCTTTCTTGAGTGTTTTGTAGCTGCTTCAGTTGTTCAAGGATGTTTTCAATCTTTTCTTGAAGTTGTTGCAAATCGTCGGTAATTTCTTCCTCATATGATTGATCGATAGAAATCACAGAAGCACATTGCTTGAAGTCAGGATCAATTAATAAATGCTGTTGTTAGTTAAAAAAACACTAAATGGTACTTACGGAAAAACAATATTCTTTATTTTGTCAGTTATGACCTTATTGATCGATTTACATAAATTCTAAGAAAATATTATGAGCATTTACATCTCAACCACGTTTCCTAAAGAACTGTTTAAGCTTATTAATCATACTTCGTATTCCTTCAGACCGAAATATATTTTGATTATAAAAATAAGCAATTAAACAAAACAACGTATGGCTACAACACAAATTTAATTGCATAAAGCTTTTCAGAGAAATACGTCTTTTTTAAATGTTCATGTACAATTCATTGATATTCTTTGCATAGTTTTCGTCTGTATTATAACAAAGATGATGCCTTAATTTCAATGTAAACTTACCTATGATTAAACACAACGCAAGAATTACAACACATTAGATGATGGTCTTCGCAGTAAAATTTAAAGTGTTCATCTTTATGTTCCCTGCATTTTTCTAGAACATCCTGGATCATCGAAACAGGCCATTTGTCAAGTCCATCCCGTCCAAACGTTTCATGCTTTTTAAACACTTCCTATGCAACTCTATACATTGGCAACAAAAGAACTTTGAGCACAGCTTGCAGTAATAAGCCGCTTCCTGAGAAATTGCTTCTTCATCGCAAGAGGAACAGCAGTATTCCATAACATAATCAGATCCTTTATTGTCTGTACACGCAGTTGCCATGATGCTTTTTAACCAGTCTAGACTGTTGTAAACTCTGCTAACAGTTAACGGGACACTGCTTTAATGCGCATTCAAATGTTTATACTATTCTTTTTTTGCCTGGGCAACGCGTCCTTCAAATGTGCAGTCGTTCAATATCACATCAGGCGATAAGCAAAATAGGTTTTTCGGTCAAACATCGTATCATCTGATTCCAAATTCAAATGAACTACATGCGATAACGCTGTCTAATAAGTGCCTCTCTACAAAGGCATTTCAACAAGTGTATTATATTCGACCTCTCCAAATCGAAGAGCAAATTATAATTTTTCGTTTGCTTAAACCAGCCATCCAAACACAATATTTATTGGATACCTACTAAGCTAAGACACCTTTTTTTAAAAGGACTTTTAGTCTTTTATTTTTTTAAATATCTAACCGTCATGGGTTTGTTTGGTCCTCGAAATTAGACAATCCATTTTTAAATATTCGATTTGTATGTAATAAATATAGTTATTCAGTACAAAATGAGGGAAGCTTTTAACGATATTTATTCTTCATTGGTGTAATCTAAATTAGCATAACTTTTTTTATCTTCGGCTTTCTAAATGTCCTTTCTTTATGTATAGCCAGACTTACGACGTCTGAAATAATGCTAAGCGGCAAACAATACCATGAGCAAGCTTCCGCTTTGCAACTTCCACGCAGAGATGTTACAGGTTCCGAGCATAGATGTCAGCTTTCATTGCATCGGCGTGTTTTTTTATTGTAAATATTTTTAGTTACAATCCAAAATTTTGGAATGTAGCTTTATAATGGTAAAGAAATTCAGTAAAAAATGCAACTTTATATTGAACAAAAAAGGAATTTACTTGCGCATGTCCACGTTAACGGGAGGTTACACTTTAGGTGGTGTTTGCTACTGTGCGACTATTCTATTATAAATAGAATGTAGATCAAATTGTTATTATAAGTAAAGACCGGTGCATAAACAACGCTATGGGACGCATACTGTGAAATCATTAATACCATTTTAATGACGCAGTTATGCCACAAATTGACATGAGGACGGTCAATCAAACACCCAGTATGGAGCGAAGGGACATATCTCAATGTTATACATGTTACTGAAATGAATATTTAAATGGGGAGAGCGCGATCACTCTCAGCTCTATTAACATGCTCAGTTTTAGTATGCTATTGGTACATAATTCGACACTTTTGTTGAAAACATTTTCTGCTCAAGTTTAGAGGAAGTAGCATACCTTAAACTATTCTATGGTTCAATAAAAATATTTGAAATCTTCAAACAACTAAAAAAATGTAAATATCTACATGGAATTTCCCTTCCGTGACGTCAACCGGTACAGATCAAATGACCACATGTTTTTGAGTACAAATATGTTCATTGTTTTCTCTTAAGTTGTGCAAAGGATATATAGGATGATTCAGTATAGTTTGCATAGGTTTATACACATTTTAATTGGAATTATAAATTCATGATCAACATCATATATCTTCTAATACAAAATGTACCTACCTTGTATACATCTTAAACTGTATGTGCAATTGTCGTTTAAAAGGAATTTAAATTAGAATTGTACAACTTTTTATCACAGAGTCAAACAAGAGATGTGTTTGTGAAACGCAATGCCTTCCTACTCCACTTGGAAGCCAAAAGTTGCTTGGCCAAGTTCAGGTTTAGTCAAAGGCCAACAAACTGTCTTGGATATTGGTGTATTCGGAAAGTCATACGAACTTTTCAATACGATATATAATTCCAAAATCAGGCCACTATTTTGAAAGTGTATTGGTACAAAATGCAGGAAATCTTTTATTTTGAGAAAAATTTAAGACTCGTTCCTTCGTCAAATAACAATAGACAAGAGCAAATCTCAGCCTTGATCTGAAAGTCACGAAGGAAGACTCACATTCTAAAACGCAGGTAAGCATCTGAAAGCGTTTCTTAAACAATAATCTGGAAAAGTGTTAAGTGTTAAGAGAACGTTGTGAAGTCGAAGGCCCGTATCTTCGTTAAAAATCAATAATCGGAACGACACTAGAACTTGATCCGTACGTCATGTATATAGACTGCCACTCCAAAAAGAATAGTCAATTTTTGAAACCGATTCAGAAAAATAGTCTTATAAGTGTTATTTTAGATAATTTACCGAAGTCCAAGGTCTGTTACTTCGTACAAAATGAATGTACCGGAACGAAACTTAAACGACCCTCAAACACAAAAAGAATCAGGCAATAGCTGCAAGCGTTTGGAAAAAAAACTGTTAAAACTTCGCCAAAAAAATCAACTGGAACGAAATCTAAACTTGAATTGTAAGTAACACAGGTAGAAATTCACACACCAAAAACGGGTGCATATCTGAAAGTGTTTATGATAAGAACTCCTAAAACGGAATGACGGACGGAAGAACACACGGACGTAAAGACTGGCGGATATAGACAGACAGTGCGACTGGTATATTCTACAATATAAAACGAGGCATAAAGTATTCAGTTTATATTTTATATTTAGTTAATATTTATATCTTAACAATTAGATTTTGCAAGACTTGTTTCTTTGGCAAAAGTTAATGCATCAATAAGGTGTGCCAACAATCCTTTCAAGCACCCTAACGGGGCATAAAATTAGCACAATTATTGAAAAAGTATCAAATTAAAAGTTATTTTCATTTCTGAATTATTTAATTTTGCAAAACGTGTTTTTAAGCAAAATTGTTGGCCTAAAAATGAAGCAAAAAATTGCTTTAAAGGGACCGTCAACCACGAATGACGAAAAAAAATATTCTAAAATACCGTATGTTTTTACAATTAGTAGTTTATATTGAGTAAAATATCACGAATGGTGTATTACATTACTTGAAAAAAGTTCATATTTTCAGTATATTCGGTAATACAATTCCGCGATGTGAAATCGAAAGTACATCGCGATAATAGGTGACGTAACGATATACACACAATAAAAAGTAGATTAATCATTTTATATATAAAATATATACAATTCACTACGCATGTACAGTTTCCATGATGATCAATCCACTGGTGTTATTTATAGTTAACTGGTAGTTACCTGGTAGACATACCCAGTAAAATTTATTACACGAATATACTGAAAATATGAAAACTTAACAACTTTTTTCCAAGTAATGTAATATACCAGTCGTGATATTTTAATCGATATAAACTAATAATTGTAAAAAAAGACGTTATTTTACAAATTTTCTTTTCTTCGTCGTCGTGGTTAACGGTCCCTTTAAAAAGAAATTGCTATGGACTAATTTTCAGATGGCATGTTTAAACTGAAACGAGTACCAAGTAGATCGGCATAGTAACTTCTCAGACACTAACAAGTACTGTAAATTGTGTGTTTGTCATGTGTGGTGCAAAAACTGTATACAAGTTATGCACATTTTATTCTGAGTCGTTATACACTGTGAGGAAATGCTTACACTATAACGGAACAAGGATAACAGTTTTCACAATTTATTCGAGCAGCTACATTTTGTTTTATTATATAACACGTACAAACCAATCATTTATCAAGGCATATTGTAATTCCAATTCTGAAACATTTTCTTATATTATTTTTTTATTAGGAAAGCTCGGTTTTGTGGGGAGAATTCGCTTTGCTGTGAAAGGTAGATAGGCACATTGTAAAACTACTTATAGTTTATTTTCATCATTAATTTTCATGTATTTGTTTTTACTAAACGTTAACTTTATTAAAACAAAGGTAGAATTGACTGAGACGAAAAATGTTAGCTCCGAAAGTATGAAATCTTAATGGAAACGTTCATGGGATCACAACGTTTTCAGATAATATTAACTATTGCCACGTAGATATACAAAAGATATTAGACATTAACCAAAACGACAAAATAGCTTAAACAACTTAGAAATAACGAAATTTAACGCCCTTGGGAAGAATTGCAGCAATCAAATCATTATTGATATCATTATTTAATAACCTATGCATTATTTTCGTAGCTCATTCTCGGAATTTATTAAAAACTTGAACACAATATTTCTTTACTTTGTATTGGTAAAACAAGGATTTACTTTAAAACATTATGTTCAGAATAGTGTGAAGGGGGCTCAAAATGATCAATATCCAAAACTTTAACCAGTCATTTTTTAAAACATGTCCTACAATCGTTTTTCAAGAAAAATACATTAGACATATTTTACTATCCACTTTCTATAACGAAGGAATATGTACAGGGACTAAATGAACCTTTTTAAATTATTGTTATATGGCAGGGCTGCAATTTTTAGGCAGCCTCTCAGATCGTGATACTAATATTTTTCAAAAAAAATAAAAAAATATATATACAAATTATTATCCGAAAATTGACTTTCATGTTTACCAATTTATAAATCATCATCATCATCAAAACAAATACAACATTTTAAACAACACTGCTTCAATAACGATCGTCTGTTTATATAGAATACATATACACATATATATAAAGAGAAAACTGACATTAACCCGCATTACTTCACTAAGTCAAGACTGTATCATTGTCACATTGATATTCATCAATAATAATGATAATAAACATCATCAACACATCACCACCGTCATCTCCAGCATAGTTATCATAAACAAATTATTATCATTATCGTTATCATCAGCATACTCATCGTATTCAGCATCATTATTACCGTCACCATCACCTTCAATTACAGCAACAACAGCAGCAGTGACTGTCGTCGTATTTATGATTGCTGTCATATTATTTGAACAAAACCCTCATGATTGTGTACCATCATTATCCTTCTGCTGTTCACATCATCATCATAGTTCACATAAGCATAATGGTCAGATACATTAAAAACATTTAATACAGATGAATGTATTACATTTGCATCACATTATCATAATGATTAGATCTACATGAATAAAAAGAAAGAATGTAATTTCTCACACGGGAATCATTTAAGAAGGGAAACTATTTACCTCGTCACAAGAACTAATATTACACATTATATTAAACGTAATTATTCAATTATTCATGCAATATATTTCGCAGGTTTATAAAACTGTTCGAGAAATATAGGAAACACGTGTTTACATCGATTAGGTATCATATAGTCGGATATATTACTTCACTTGTTTATTGCTTGAGTTTTAAAACAGTTGGTCGGACGTCAAATTGGTATCAGACCCAATAGATTAAACAAACCTAATTGGGTTGTTCACAATTAATCTGAAATCGCATTGATATGCGATTGAGGCATTTACTATGCAATTTGCGGGTGTCAGAACAACTAAAATATCTTCTCCAAAACTCATAATCATTGATATCATCACCATGATCACCATCATCAACAACACTGTAACGAACAGACCAGGCAGCAGCAGACCATTAAGTGATGTCAGGTTTCTGGTCATATATTCGAAATCGTTTCACTTCAACATGATCAAGAGCTTCGAGTTCGTGTTTGATGGGAATGTTTTCCTCTGATGGAATGTTAGTGATTGTGTTTTCAATTTTGTTACCACAAAGGAATTCCACTTTACATACAACTGAGTGAGTGAGCACACACAGTTGGTTCACCAGTTGGCGAAGTTCTGCTGGAGACAGTACATAATAACTGACAGTCAAATGCTTCAGAGATGGAGGTAGCTGTAGGTCGATATTTACTGATAAAGGCAATTTAAGCGTTTCCAGTTGTGGGAGGAATGCCCAGAGAGTCCCCCATAGACCAGGAGAGTCATTCCATATATCGAATGCACATGTATTATTTAAATCCGTTGTTATTGTTATTAGTTCCTCCTCCCCAAGACAAGACATGTATATGCGCCGCAGCGGACTCTTCACCTTAAGATCGAGTGAAGGTATAATACACTCCTACAGCTCACATTTCACCATATGGTCGAGTGTTAACAGCGTGCTTAACAGACTGCGTAGCCAGGTGGAGGAACATCTGACCCCGCGCAATTCAATGTGTTCTATGGTGGGCAGTACTGGAGTGTAGTCTGCACACTGGACTGGATCAGCACCGTTAAGCAGACACCATGTATGAACGGCTTTATTGTCAAAATTGTTGAACTCAAAATCATGCAATTTAATGAGAGTACGTTTGTTTTGAATGAGAAGCGGTTTCGGTAACACGTTCACTTCATTACCAATATCGATGGAATTTACATTTCAAACATTGACAAATCCAGTCCGTCGTAAGTTGTATGTATTGCAATACATTTTAGAGTCTTATAATTATAAATAGAGAGTGGTAATAAATGTCCTTCATTCCTGATATCTATTAATTCTATGTGTTCAAAATGTGACAAGTCAAGCGCGTCACATTTACACCAAATTTCAAGATGTTTCAACTTCTTCAGACCCACCAATGCATTTGGTAGCACGGGTACATTCCCATGGAGATTAAGCAGTTCGAGGTTATGGCACGATGACAAGTCGAACTCGATACAAGATATAGACGATCTGCCTCCTTCCTCATCGTCTAGTGTAGATTACCCAGGATCCTTACGTACAGGTAAGGCAACAGGCCCATGTCCATGATAATCTGAAGACGACTGGCCTTGTGAACGTATGTTTACATGTTTGTTTGCCCACAAGCCAACCTCAAAAGATCGAGCAGGTGAAGTGTTCAGTGTCCAGATCTGGATCAAATCTTCGGCATTATCATCATCGAAGTTTAAGTGACTCAGATGTAGGTGTATTGGAGTGTTCTTGTTGGCTACAGCCTCCTTATAATCCGACAGGATGCAGTCCTGGAAATAAGAGTCATACTCGCTATAAACGTCAAGCTCATTCATCCGTGTAGATAGTTTATTCGCTCTCGTGATGTTGAAGCCACACAGGAATATAAATATTTGAGATATATCACGATATAACTTGTCATGTCTTTTGAGATATCCGGAAATGACGTCATCAATTACGTCTGCATTCCTATGGATATGAAAAGCAGTCAGGAATTCCTGGATGGTTTTATGGACAAACGACAATGTCTGATCAGTACATGTTTTACCTTTTCTTTTAGATAAAAAACCTGAATCAAGTGCGAACTGCTTTGAAGTTTCAGGCAAATGAGCCGTCAAGTCTACGTCGCTGAACACTATCGATGATTCTTTTTCATTTGAAAACAAAAATGAGAACGCAGCTTTAGCAATGGAATCTATATGTTCCATGTTAGGTCTAATATAGTTCGTGCGAGCAAAGCAGTAAACTGATAATAAGTGAAATTGTTCGAAATAACTAATTTGTGCGTTAGCTTTTTTACACAGATTTTCAAGCATTGTAGTGTACAGTTCACACAGTGACGATCCGGTGAGACGCTTAGCTCTATCATCTACCCAGGTACAGAGGACAAGAGTGTTCAGCATAGGCGAAGATGATATCGACTCAAGGTTACGACTACTGAGGAATTCTTCAAACAGCTCCACGCTCTTTGTTAAATCAGTTGATTCGTCAAGTAGGCATCGTAGAAGCTTTTTATTGAATTCTTCAGGATCGCTTATCTCCTCAACTTCTAACAGAATGTCTATATGAGAATTCTTGATGCGTCTATCAGCGAGTTTCCATGGTCGAGAAGTTGTGAATACAATGCAATTTTCCTTAGGAATTCCGTCCATAGAAGGTACAGTCTGTTCACCAGGCCACTCATCTAGACCTTCTTGAACGACAAGATACATCACATTTCTAATTATTCTTAAGACCAGGTTGTACGCACTCTCCCTTTCGTCTTCAGCGTAGATTTTGTAGATGAGCTGGGTTTTTATCATTTGCGTGACATATGTATGATTTTTCGAATCGCGCAACGAGATGAAATAGAGAAACTTGAATTTATGCAGGATATCAACGTCACCAAACGCCGTTTGTTCTTTCGTAGATTCCTGCGAGGGCGCATGCAAGTTACACCAGTCGTAAACTAACTTTACAGCAAAACTTGTCTTGCCGCTGCCCGGCTCGCCTTGAAGATAAGTACGTATATATAAATAATCGTTTCTATAAAAGCAATCTTTGTAAGTCAAAATGTGTGTATGTTTCGTGCGTCTCCCATCATTCTCTATTTTAATCATGTGTATTTTTGTAGTGGTAAAGATGTCTAGTACGTGCTTATCGAGAATAGGATCTATAGTAGACAGAGGCACGTAGCTAATGGTATCACGATAATGTTCCACCAATCGCATGAGAAGATCTGAAACGATAATTCTACTTTATAAAAACATACAACATGCATGTTTGTATTCAATATCCAGATTCACGGTTCTAGAAAAACTTGTCGTCGAATAATACTATATTAAATGTTCAAATATAAGATAATATTTCTTTAATGTTGAATACATTGGACATTTATATAACGTTCAGTAAAAAAGTTATAACGTATCCTGAATATAGTTTACGATTGCATGCGCAAATCAGATGTAGTAGAAAATTCGTTTATTAAAGGAATTTCACATGAAGTACCGCTTCATACGATGAAAAGTTGAATACCGTTGAAAAGATTTCGTGTGGGAATCGAACTCGGTCTTCTGAATAACAGAGATTTGCCTAATGGCGCCGCTATTGTATGTCATTTTCTGAACAGCTTTTTTAAATTGTTAGCAATCCACGGGACTCTCAATGTGAACTTCATCGGTTAGTTTCGCGCACATGGTAGTTCCACAACATCCACCAAAGAGTTATAAATATATGAAAAGCTTCTCGAGATGCCTCTTTTGATAATGTGTTTTAAATATGCGAAAAGAATGTGAATACAGGTTATTTAGACATTCATAATGTGTCAGAAACGCCTTATGCATCCAATGTTAAAGTATCTCGATCTCTTCTTTTTTTAACAATATTTTTCTCATTTTCAGCTTAACCAATCAGTTACTTGGCAGCTTTAAATATTTAAATTTTGCATATACATCTTCTGTGCATTGA
This sequence comes from Dreissena polymorpha, assembly GCF_020536995.1. Classification (NCBI taxonomy): domain Eukaryota; kingdom Metazoa; phylum Mollusca; class Bivalvia; order Myida; family Dreissenidae; genus Dreissena; species Dreissena polymorpha. Next base: position 28,440,458 of record NC_068367.1, read on the forward strand.
TTGACTAATTCCGTGCATAGATCGTATAAAATCTCATCCGTCATAATACATGTAAGTAGGGTTGCAAGCGGTTACTGAAAAAACATTAACCGGTTAAACATTTGCTGTAAACGGTTATTAACCGTTCACCAAAAAACATTAATTCACGAACTATCAACCCATGTTAGCAATTTGTTTAAACATCCAAGATCCCTAAAAAAATTACAACAATTTTCTTTTCAAAGTCATGTAACCCATCATATATTTTGCTTAAAAAAGATAGGTAAGTATTCTGAGCGGTGTCTTACATCCGATTGAACCAATCCGACCATCACAACCATTGCCAGACATATTCATAACGCATATTAAAATACATATTGAACAATAGCATGACAACTAAAACTAAATATAAAAAGAGAATACACTGTACCATTGGCTTTAGTATTTAAAGCAGTAGTTTAACTTTACTATTTTAACATACTGTTGAAAATTGGTATTCACTATTAATACGGTTTCCTTCAGTTCCTTACAATATGTGTATAAATACAGTACACATCATGAATGCTTATCTTTTACATAATTGTGTTTTTTTTAAGGTAAATATTGTCAAAAAGCTTTAATGAACGAGATATAAATATAGAAACATGTTACAGATTATGCTTCAACTCATGCCTGGTCATTTCTAAATATAGACATTGGAAAGCTAAATGCATGATTGTGTACGAACTTCTTTTGCCTTGCTCAAAAATAAAAACCGAACATAAAATCGAACTTTCGGACATACTGGTTTTGTGAGAATAAGTATTCAGACCACCGATTATTTATCGATTCAAATGTGTCTTGTTACAGCGTGGTGTTCACGTATTCATCTGGTAAAACATCCAAATTCAATAATTTTTTTGAAAAAATAATCTGCTTATTTCTGAAATATTTGAGTGACAGACATATAACACAACTTCAAACATATATGCCTTCTCGAACAATTTAATAATGAATATTGTGGGAGATTGTGAGAGCTCTAACAGTGTCACCGCTTTAATACATTATTTGAAATCAGTCAACGGTATCGGAATAATGAAGACGCTGTACATTGTCATAACAACCACTGTCCGATGTTGACACATTCCAATCAGTCAATCTATAGCATTTAAATAGGCGTGAAAGGACTTCATAAAGTTCGTATTCAAAATCATGTTTCAAAGGAATTCGTTCTTCACATGATGACAGTTTTTATTATACCACACTTTCGTTACAAAGGTATACATCAATTTCCTCGGGAGGCAATATATACGGCACCTCTCATCTGCCAATGATATGAATTTATTATTGAAATATTTATATTTAACAGAACTCTCGTTGTCGGAAATAAGCAGTATAACACCGTGGTACATGAATAGAAGCATTACACAGTTAATAATCGGTTACGAAAATTAACTTTAAAATACTGTATAGTTTCTCCTCAGAAATATCCTATTAATTACATCAGCGTCTGTATGAAAGGAAATATTTAATTTTATCACCCAGCATCGAAGCAGCATATAAAAATCATCAACTGATTAGGGAAAAATGAAAAACATGTTGAGAGTACGTTATTAGTTGTGTATTTGTTGTGTACACATTAATGGGAATGAGTAGCAAATGGATATTTTTTCTATGTAATCTAACTACATGTTATGTTAACTCAAGATTTGTTTTAATAAAATGCATGTTATGTGCCTATATTAATAACACCGTAAGAAAATAGTGCTTAGCCCTTAATTTAATAATAATTTTAATTTTCCAACCTAACAAACCAGACATAATGAAACTTAAAACACTGTTGGGAGTACCTTAAATGTAGCATACTCCTTGTTGAGGGATACAATGTATGCAATCAAATAAACGGTACTTAATCAAATGGAAACATTAAGTCTCCATACTAGTTTTCGTGAAATAAAATATTAAACACAATATTTTTTCTAAGGTATGTAATTTCATTTATTGTAAAGTTGTATGCGTAAGACGAGGGTAAACTAAATGGGACATGTGCAATCATTTTCACGAGACAGAATTATGGACAGTTTGACCGACGAACAGACGGACGGTCGGGAAAGAGGAAGGATTTGGGGCGGCTGGACATGCGGCTTGGAGGGAAGGCGGGCGAGCGGACGGCCGGAAGGGAAGGCGAGCGAACTGCTGGGATGTAGCCGGGTGGGTGGAAGGAGAGATAGGCGGACGGCACCATCAGTATCGTATACCGTATATATTCGGACAAAGGGAGACATTCGGACAATACTTCTTCCCAAGCTCACTAAATCTAGCCCCAGGCCTTCAGCACCTACAGCGCTTTGATTCTAATCGGAATCCACTTAATTTTTTTTTGAATAAGTCATCTAGAAAAGTTTTCTTTTAACTTTCAATAATAAGAAATTCTTAACACACTATTAATCTTACATGATTGTGATAGCAGTGGTGCCTAAAAGAGATAACCGCTGAGACGAGTTTTTAAATCCTTTCGCAGTGCTTATCTCCCCTGTCGAGTTGAAGGTGGATAATATGTTCTCAAGTAAAATCTTTTTGAACGTAAACGCATGTATAAAAAAAGGAAAGGCAATTCAATTATTTATCAAAAATATCGTTTTATAAATGGTTAACAATAAACAGTATCCAGATTAAGTTTGCAAATCCAGATTATTTGCAAACTTATTTTTTTTATTTATTGAACAATTGTTATGAAATTTTGCATATTTCTAGGGGGCATTGAGTACATACATATAATTGAAAAAAAAAGAGTTAAAATGTTTTTGGAAAGTAGAGTTATTTGATGATAAAGTTGCCATCCCCCGTTGGATCCCAACGGAGTTTTGGCTACCCCGTTAAGAATTGCAATTCTCCAACGGAAGTTTTTTCCAGACGGGAGAATTTTACCTATATTTTACAAAAAATGTAACTTTAATATTATGCATTGTTTTCTGTTTCAATGTTTACAAATACACATGTTTAAGTTATAATTGTAAGAAATATGTACTTTAATAAGAAAATAAAGTGTTTGTAGATTTTCTTTCCCCGTGGGGTTTTGACGGGGGATCCCGTCCATCTCCCATATCCATTAAACTCCAACGGGGTTTTCACGGGGGACCCCGTCAATCCCCCATTTAAATTAAACTCCAATGGGGGTTTGACGGGGGATCCCCGTTTAACTCCAATTTATAAAGAACTCAAATGGGAGTTTAACCAGAGAAGGGAGGGGGGAGGATCAGACTTCAATAAACAGTTTATACCCATTGCAATATATTCCATTGTATAAAGAGTAAAAGACACCAAACTTTATTAAATAATTGATGTTTTCTTTTTAAGGTGTCAAAATCAATTTATAATTTTTGAATTTTCTTAACTCGGTACGTTACGTTGAATAAAATGTCTTTTTGAAAGAGATTAGACCCACATATTGCTATTTCTAGAAAGATGAATTTAAAACGTTCCATAATTTTGAAAGACTGTATAAATAATATAGTGACTTATCTCGAAAATATATTACATTTACCTTTTGATAATCCAAACGTTGCTTTTATCCATTTCTGTGATGATAAATACAATCCAGAAAGACAATAACATTGGAAACATACTTATTGTCATTCGGAATTGTATTATTGTGTTGTTTATTCCCCTTTAACAGTTTTTGAAGTTTTTTGCTCGAAATTTTGGGTCCGTCTATAATGCGTATATGACTCATTTTCGCGAATATGAACGAAACGAACGAATATGATCGACTATTTGCAATATTGATGCTTTTTCTGCAATGTTTTTATCAACAATTTACAGTTTAATTTAAAATACAATTAAGACTGTTAACATTAATAGAGCAATTCTCTAGCCATTATCATGTTTCGAACTCTAAAGTCATGTTCGCGAATATGAACATTGTTTTTAGGCTATACAATAACCACGACGACTCCACAATACAAGGTTTACAGTCAACTCGTACCTAAGTCAACTCGCACGGTAGTCAACTCGCACGTTGTTTGGTCAACTCGCACGGAAGTCAACTCGTACCTAAAAGTCAACTCGCACGGTAGTGAAACTATTGATGTGTTGATGGGTTCTGAATGAGTTATTTATGCAAAAACACAAATGAGAAATACTTTCAGAGTTTAGTTCAATACTTTTTATTGCAATATTTTCACAAAATAACACATTTTTTTAACAAATTGTGTTTACACCATGTTACATTATCGGCACATTATAACAGACAGTAAACGTACTTTTTAAAATATATTTTTTAAACTATTATTTTTATTAAAATATTTGAAACACACATTGTCAAAGCTTTATCATGTACACAAGTAGACATTCATCTATATACTTTTATTTTAATATTTATTTCAATATTTACATACAGTATCAAAGCTGTACAATATGTACACAAGTATACATACATCTTTATACTTTTATTTTAATATTTATTTCAATATTTACACACATTATAAAAGATTTACAATATGTACACTAATATTGTAATTCAATGAATAGGACATAAAGACTGATAGAACTATGAATTATTAAGAATTTAATATTTGTCATAAAACTATTAATGAAGATCCCGTTACCTATGGAAAACTTAATGCGCACACAATTATAAGTAAAAAACGTATAACAATAATGCTAACGTGAGTACAAATACGTATAGCTTAGTATCATATAAACCGAGTATATATGATTATCATACCTACATGTATTGAAACATTTTTGTACGCAAAGATTATTAATTTTACAATAATAATCAGTCATAATACAAGTTTACAGAATCAAATGTGTATTTAATTAATAATTTAATAACATTGCCCAGCATTATTAAAATTTGAACATGAGTTACAGTTCTACATTAATTAATTAAATATTAAATTGTAAAGCATGACAAATTAAAATGTTTATTTAAGTATTCCATACTACAGCCTTATTTCTAGGCAACCCCTATCAGTAATAGCCTTATCTACCCCTCGATTATCAGAACCCTCATCAGCTCTGAATGACTGACAGATTATCTGTTTATTGTAATTTTAGGGGTGGGAAATAGGATATGGTGTTTTCAGGTAGTGTTACTTTCTTGACTGATTAGATGACATATGGTTTATTATTACAATTCCAAATTAACAATTAAAGTGATATTATGGGCATGTTTCACTGTTGAATTGAGCTGAACATAATTAACAGATCAAAAGAGTTAGTTTAAATGTGGTTACTGACGAATTATCTGCAACTCATCTTGCTGCCAGTTGTTTAAAAAAAGTATATATTATAGTCGATATTTGACATGACTCACCCAGTCCTCTAAGCCGAAATGACCCGTAAAACAAAATAGTGTATTTGTGTCGTATGAACGAATCTGCACTAAAACTAGATTTAGATTCACTTCGTAAATCAAATCTTGTGTGTCGTCAGTTGTCAAAACGAAACTACGGTTGATATTCAAATGCATTATTTTTCTCTTTCCGGGATATTGTTGTAGTATGTTGATGCTGCATTAACAAATATAAGTGTATATGAAGTGAAAACACCAAAAATAAACAACGGTTGCGATAGACACCTATAAACTGTAATATTCCTATAATATCACTTTAACATACTAACGTATGAACATTTCAAAATCTGTCATAGCTTATTAAAAAAGTAAAACATATCAGCTTATATAAAATTTATAACAATTAAATAGAAATTAGAATACAAATAATTAACAAAAACAAAACATGAACGCTGAAAAAGAGTTCTACAAAGACTACATAGACATTTCACAAATGTCACGAAAAACCACTTAAATGTTCACTCGATCTTAACAGAATAAATACATCAGGAAGAATTATATTCATAGAAGAATTTCCATATCAAAAATGTTAGAAAACCATTTTAAAACAGCCGATATCTGTTGATATTCGCCCCTTTCGCGAATATAGTAATATACGCTCTTTAGTCGTACCGAGCACATATCAGTGAAAGGGGGAAAAATTACATTTCTTTAGGGTATGGGTAACCTATGGTCTTTAAAAATCGATTAGGAATTTATAAAAGGTATTTCTTGTGTTAGGTTTAAGAAAGAATGTCTCAAAATATTGTAAAAAAAACATTGAAAATTGTAACTAGCGACAGCTCCCTTGCAAGGATATTTTGGATCTCCAAAAAGGAGGTTTTTGCGAAGGTCAATATTTCACGCTGCAGAAACAGAACAGAACTTTAAAAGGTAAATTGTGAAAAATCTTAAGACTTCTAGGTAAATAAGCACAGCACATGGTTGAAATTAATGAGTAATGTAGCCAAAACTAGAATTGCATTCTGTTTGAATGTACTTTGCATGCCATGAAATGGGTAAAATTTCTCAATTTTTCATTAAAAAGTAGGTGGATGGGGGAAAGGGTGTCAGTCAATTCACCCCAAGGCAATTCATCCCCTGGACAATTCACTCCAGAATTTGATTTCCTTGGACAATACACCCCCAAGACAATTCACTGCCATATTTTTTATATGATATTGTATTGTCATTTGCTTTTGTCATATTTTAAAATAAGTTGTGAACAGATGTTTGGGGTTATAATTTAGACTTTGTAGCATAATTTTGATGTGAAGATAATACATGTAGTATGTAAATGAAAGATGAAATTGTGTTTTTTGTCAAATGCAATCCAACCAATGCTTTTTTTTCTATAAACTGTGTTACAACATATAAAATTGAAACAAATTAAGTATTTTGTATTTATAATATTTGTGCATTGGATTTAAATAACAGTCTGCGAAATAAGCGCACGTCCGTTGGCCTGGGCGTGTAAATTATAGCTCTGGCCTATTAAAATTGCCATATTGTATGCCCGTCGGGCCAGTAGAAATTCCGTGTATCAATATTGTTTCATTTTTAAGTGTGATAAAAGTCATTATTTTGTGAGTACTTTGCGAAGATTTCCGACAGAACTTCGTTCAACTTAGCCTAAAATACGAGATTTAAACGCGTTCCGATTGGTCCATACATTCAACGGTCATTTTCGAGTCGTAACACAGGCCACGTGGTGAACAATTTAGACTGATTATTTACTATTGGCACACGTCATGCTGATGTGTTTTCTGCTGAAGTAAACTTATCAACGTACGCGGCTTGCATTTCCGGAATAAACATCGTTTTACTTTGTAACCTTGTTTGTGTGTTTATTTCCAAAGTTGTAAGTCCCTACGCGCATAAGGCTGCATAATGCTTAAATACGTAGCTGGAGCGAAGCCAGGCAAGAAACTGCCCACTTCTGGTCGTAAGTCAACAAATGACTATGAAAAATCACGGAAACGTGAATTTCAAGAAAAGTGGTAAAAAATCAGTGATGAAGGAGAAGCTACTTCTGTAAGACAGAGTTTAATAAGCTACGCTTAAAAACACAGCATAAGAAAAAAGTCAACATGTATCAAAAAAGTATGCCATCTATGCCTTCACTTGTCAAGTAAACTTCTGGAAAATAACTATCAGGTTGCTTGTTTTACAGGATATGGTTTCTGACTAAGAGGATCTCCAGGATTGACATGACGCCTTATCAGTGATCGCTCCGCCCACTTAATCACGTGGCTCAGCATGAAGAAAACCTAGACAAGCTAACACCAAAATGGCTTCTTTGCCTATAGACTGCATATAGATTTACGCGATATTCCGGATGATTTTATGGACTTGTTTAACACCATATTACACGTGTAAAGGGGTTGATGCCATTTAGTTATTCTGCAAATGCAAAAAATATAAGATTAAAGAGAACATCAGCTATTTATAACGGGTAAATCGGTACATTAAACACGCTCTCAAACGCTTGCGCGCTTCCCGAAATCGAACCCGTTATTACGTGTAATGATGGTATTTGCAATAAATTAACACTTCACCGGTATTTACCCGTGTTATTAACAAAATTTTTACCGAAACATTCCCCCCTACCCGTGTATTTGACACGAAATAGCGCTTTATAACTGGGAATTCGGTGAAGTTTTACGCGCTTTCTGACGCCGGGTGGGTACCTCAATCCCACATGTTATTGCGTATAAAAGTGATATTAATCATATTAAACATTGCTTATGGGACATTTATCAATCACTATAATTTAAAGCGCAAAACCAACGCAGTCGTTTGGACATTGTCTGATATAAAATTAGCGTTGTACGAAAGGGAATACGGTCAGGCTATTATAAATTAATAAGGCTACCAATATCAGACGCTCGCGCAGGTACCGACTTCCGCGAAGTTACCGCATTTATTGTATAACTAATATCAGTACTAATTATAATAACTCTTTTACAATAGCATTTATCGATACGTATTTATTAAAATAATAACAAAATGGTTTTCACTTGTTTCTGACACACACAGAAATGCGATTTTTAACGGGGATTTCGTAAAGTTACACGAATTGGGTACCAAAATTCTCAATTATTTTACATGCACACATAATACATACTTAATAATGCTTAGTTATTGCTTATATGACATTTCAAGTTTGTGAAATAAATAAATGTTCTTTAAAGGGGATCTCAATAATTTTTTAAGCTTCCACTCGCTCTTGTCAAGACCGCATTTCCGCGTTGGAAATGGTGTAAATTTAATTCATCTAACTTATCTTTCTGGATACCAAATGTCAGAGTTGCATTAACCCTTTTTACACCGTTTTTGCCATATTTCATTTCCGTTTTTTAATCCGAACAAAATATAGAAACTCGTTTAAAAAATGAGATCTAGGCATTCGAGCTCCTAGTGTGGATTAAAAGCGTTTATTGGTGACACCACATGAGCGCAAATGTGTAGATACCGCTAATAAGATAATAAATCACATGTCACCTTCAAATAACATGTATGATGTCAATTAAGTGCATTACTATCAGAGTAATAAAACACAGCATGAATTAGGCTTCATGGTGGGTTTTATTTTTCTTTAAGTAATGCAGATGAACCTCGCTTCTGACCTAGTAACTGATAAAACTATTTTTAAAAAGTGAAATATTATGTGATAATCAGATCGATAACATAAACTATTTAAATCTGCTAGTATATCCGATAAAAATATATTATAATTGTCTTTGACAGTGTTGACGTTCAGTTGTTCGTGGTGACGACCGCATGTATTTATACATCTCTTACAGTTCTCAAGATCTCTTTTCGGCTTTGGAAACGATATAAATTAAATGTCACCAACTAATCTTTCAGGATATCGATTGTCCGAGTTACATAATCCCCATTGACACCGTTTAACCATTTTTAATCGTTTTTTTTAAGAGGAAAACAAAAGAAACTCATTGGAATAAAAGTGAACCTTAACATGTAGCTTGTCTAGAAAATGGCGGATAGGTCATTGCTAACGAGTGCGCCCGATTAATCGATCGCTGATTGGTGGATCAATTCTAGTGGGCGGAGCGATCATAGATACGGCGTCATGTCAATTGCAGTGATGATTAGATGAACGAAGAAGTTGTTTATCACATGTTAAATACTTATAATTAATAAAGGACATAATTACATTGACTTGTTATATTGTGTTGCAATTGTTTTTGCAATAGGCTTTACAGTTAACATACCCTGGATACAATTTTACTTTTAATAGATTAACTGCTATTGAAAGATGAAACCCTTTAACAGGGTGTATATTTTAACAAATTTACTTTGGGCTAGTAATTTTGCTGCTGGGCTACTTGTCTTTACCATTCCAGTAGCCCGAATGGCTAGTGGATAAAATGAACTATCGTGAAGACTGAAATAATATTATTAGGTTAACTGCTATTTTATTATTTGAGAACTTTGTCAAATATTGAAGTTGATTAATTAGTTTCATTTAATTCTTAGAATTTTACATTATGACAATTACTTATTTATTCATGTTAGATGGGATAATTAATTTAATAAAATATTATGGTTTAATTGATAAGAAAACCTTAATTAAAGAAAGGAAATTTAATCTGTTTGGAAGCGTGATATTAATGGGTATTACAATCAAGCATTCACACACCTGACAAGGCTTTATCAAAGTGTCAACACAGATAAACAAAGACTTCAGTTGCACACATTGACAAATAATTATGTTGGGCTGGGCAATTCTAAGACCTGGTATTGTATTAAAAAATTCCATTGTTGTTCACCTGATATTTTGATTATTTTTTTTATTTAACTGCCTATAAACAAAAGTGTTTCATTAAAAAAATTATTATTTTTATTCTTATTATCCATTAAGTTGTTGGATTTTCTCTCATTGAAGGATTAGTGATAGAAGTTGTGTTTTGTAATGTTGTGTATTGAAACATATTTTAGTCTGCAATTATCAGTATTTTTTTCAAAGCCAGTATCAAATTCACACCATTTTATGTTATAATTTTTTAAAATGCTACTTATACACCAATACCTCATGATTTATTAAATCTACTATAATACCGCTAGTATGCTCCTCTTAAAAATGTTTTGAAATGTAATGTACTTTTTACAAAAATTGTACTCAATTCAAGTCCACTTCAATCATACAGTATGTTAACTCATTCCATACTACAGCCTTATCTCTAAGCAACCCCAATCAGTAATAGCCTTATCTACCATTAGATAATCAGTACCCTCATCAGCTCTAAATGCCTGACAGATTATCTGTTTATTGATACCTTTATGGGTGTGAAAAAGGTTGTTTTTTAGGTGTTGTTACTTTGTTGACTGATTATGTGACAAATATTTTATTATTATATTTCCCATTTAAAAATAAATATAGTAATTTTATAAAAATTTCGAAATCTTGCATAACTTATCAAATAAAACAATTAGATTATTTCCAAATGATGTATCCAATACCATTATTATTTATTTATACACTTTTTACAAATATAAACTGTTTTAATGAATAAAATCAATCTTAAATAAAACATAAACACATAATAAATTATTTAATGACATAAAAACAATAAAAAGATATTGTTAATAATAAGATATTGTTAATAACAAAAACAAACATCAATAGATAAAAAGCACAGTTATGTTTCAATTGCAAGTAATTTTATGAAAAAAAGAAAGAAATTCTGAGAACATCTTGATATGCTTTTATTAGAACTTCATAAAAATAAAAAAGAATACAAATAACTATCCTTAGAAAACAGATATTTGTAATTACTAAATCCTAAACAAACAGCAAAAGATCAAAAAAAATTGTCCAGGAGCAGGGGTGAATTGTCTCCTCGGGGTGAATTGACATGACGCCTTATCAGTGATCGCTCCGCCCACTTAATCACGTGGCTCAGCGGGAAGAAAACCTAGACAAGCTTTCACCAAAATGGCTTCTTTGCCTATAGACTGCATATAGATTTACGCGATATTCCGGATGATTTTATGGACTTGTTTAACACCATATTACACTTGTAAAGGGGTTGATGCAATTGAGTTATTCTGCAAATGCAAAAAAAATATACGATTAAAGAGAACATCAGCTATTTATAACGGGTAAATCGGTACATTAAACACGCTCCTAAACACTTGCGCGCTTACCGAAATCGAACCCGTTATTACGTGTAATGGTGGAATTTGCAATAAATTAACACTTCACCGGTATTTACCCGTGTTATTAACAAAATTTTTACCGAAACATTCCCCCCTACCCGTGTATTTGACACGAAATAGCGCTTTATAACTGGGAATTTGGTGAAGTTTTTACGCGCTTTCTGACGCTGGGTGGGTACCTCAATCCCACATGTTATTGCGTATAAAAGTGATATTAATCATATTAAACATTGCTTATGGGACATTTATCAATCACTATAATTTAAAGCGCAAAAACAACACAGTAAGTTTGGACATTGTCTGATATAAAATTAGCGTTGTATGAAATGGAATACGGTCAGGCTATTATAAATTAATAAGGCTACCAATATCAGACGCTCGCGCAGGTACCGACTTCCCCAAAGTTACCTCATTTATTGGTTAACTAATATCAGTAATAATAACTCTTTTACAATAGCATTTATCGATACGTCTTTATTAAAATAATAACAAAATGGTTTTCACTTGTTTCTGACACACACAGAAACGCGATTTTTAACGGGGATTTCGTAGTAAAGTTACACGAATTGGGTACCAAAATTCTCAATTATTTTACATCCACACGTGACATAATACATACTTAATAATGCTTAGTTATTGCTTATATGACATTTCAAGTTTGTGAAATAAATTAATGTTCTATAAAGGGGATCTCAGTAATTCTTGAAGCTTCCACTCGCTCTTGTCAAGACCGCATTGCCTCGTTGGAAATTTCCGCTTTGGAAACGAAATAAATTCAATGTCACCAACTAATCTGTCAGGATATCGATTGTCCGAGTTACATAATCCCCATTGACACCGTTTAACCATTTTTAATCGTTTTTTTAAAGAGGAAAACAAAAGAAACTCATTGGAATAAAAGTGAACCTAAACATGTAGCTTGTCTAGAAAATGGCGGACAGGTCGTTGCTAACGAGTGCGCCCGATTAATCGATCGCTGATTGGTGGATCAATTCTAGTGGGCGGAGCGATCATAAATAAGGCGTCATGTCAATTGTCTTGGGGGTGAATTGTCTCGCTTCCGGGGGGAAGATCAAGGGCAATAGTTTCACAAGTGAAGAAGCTGGCCTTGTCTTTGGTTTTATTTTCAATGCATGTTGCCTTAGCGCTATGTTATGACACTGACACAAATAGGCGTTCTTGTGTCACTTTCTGTTTTGATGAAATGGATTTGACTGTTTGCTGCCTTTCGGAACTTGAAATTTGGGAAAAAAATATATCCCCTGCCCCCTTTGCATGCTGGAAAATTTGTCGTCTGCTTAAATGTCGTCTGCTGAATTTCTAAAATTAGCATTTTCTTTGATTTTTTTCAAAGAATACTATCAGAATAGCAAACAGTTTGGATCCTGATGAGACGCCACGTTTTGCATAGGCCTTTAAAATTCGGTTTCCGTACTGAAAGGGTTAATGAATGTTATCCACTTTTATAATTGATTTTTTTGTTGTTGGTATTGAATGTATTTACTACAACAAAAATTTTGTTGGTCAAATGTTGAAAAAAATCCATTAATTGAACAATGATGAAATTATTCACATACTTAAGAGCAATTCAGTGTCGTTACAGTACTGTAGATTTCGTCTGTGTGGTTAATCAAGTGTATCTACTGTAGATTATTTTTAATTTATTGAACATCATTTTTTCACACCTGAGGATGTTTACGTCTGCTGCATCTTTTAGGCTTGAAAGCCACAGGTTGTGAACAAATGTGTGCATGTGTGCATATATTTTATTTCTTAGTTCCTTCCTCACCTGAATAATTACATGACAGTGTGTGATGATGAATATGTATTATCATGCTTATGACAATGTGTTGACCTGGAGCTCCTGCAGTTAAGACTCAAAATGTGGGAAGAATTTTCAATATTAAGAGCTTAATTATATGCATTAATCTCTGACTCACTGAAAAACATATTTTAAAGTAGACATGGTCATGTGCCATGTGGATCAACCAGAGTACCTAATTTTAGCTCCACCTATATTGTATTGTTACCACCGAAATAATTTACATGGACCCTGGTCCCAGAATGGAAATCGAATACTGGTTGCTGGTGTGACTGCACCAAATTGACCTTTATTATCAGGCGATCAATTACTTGTAAATGAAAATCTACGGTGGAAACTTTTTCGCATTATAATTATTATTAATATTTATTATTGTTACAGTTACATGTAAGTTGTGTCAATACCATCAGTGAATTCGTAGAAATATGGGATATTACGTAACCAAATGCATTGATGGTGTGCACATCACAATTTCAGCAAGAAAAGATTTTTCAGATACCAAATAGACAATTTTATGTGTTAAGTTTCTTTTTGATAAATTAATGCAGTTGTTTTTTACTAACAATAAAATATCACCACTATGGAATGCCCATAATCTATGAGCTGTTAGTTTGTTAGTTTCCATTTTTATTTAATGTCATTTATTAATTTAAAAAATCCAAATAGTGCCTTATGCCCTCTTAAATACATGCATCCAGTCTTATCTTATTTTGTCACCTTAGACCCCTAGAGAGCACAGTCACCCACGGTTTATTAGATTACAATCAGTAACACAGTAACTGATAAGCTGAAGGACACACTCCACACAAATATCTTATTATCTCCAGGTCAAACAATCTTGAGATTTGAGGGTTTTTTATTAATTTTAAATGAATACGAAATAAGTTGTTTTTTTATTGAGGAAAACAAGTATTATAATAATTGTTTTAAACAACGTGTTGGCATGGTAAATCTATCAGTTGTATTTGATTAAATTATTGAGAACAATGGGCTAATGAATCTGCAGATTAATTTCACAAAGACAATATTATCAGTTTTAAATACATAGTTTTATTTGTTTGTAATACTACTGGCAATCTTCTTAGTTTTTTACTACAAATCCTTACTTTTTGTTATCCCTTTACCCCTTAGATACGTATTTTGACGCATTTGTAGTCACTTAGAAAGTTATATTTAATTCAAGACCTTTCTTACTAGATCCAAGTTTTAAAGGCTTCATTTCCAACCCTTAGATACTGATTAGCAGCAAACAGCATAAAACCTGAACAGCCTGCGTTTTATTCACAGGCTGTTCTGAAGTTATGCTGTTTGCACATAGCCACTTCCACTTTGCTTCTTTGCTTTTGTGTGGGAAAGGGTTAAACAAGTGTTATATTTTTATGCTTACCGAAATAAAATTTTGGCGGAGCATATAGTGGCCAGTTTGTCCTTCCTTCCTTCTTTCCGTCACACTTTTGTTACGGTTTCTCATAGCGCCTTCAACACTTTACCGATCTCTTTCATATTTGGCATGTAGGTACCTTGCATGGACCTCTACCTTTTGATGAGGTTTGAGGTCACTGGGTTCAATGTCAAGGTCACCGAGGCTAATAATAGATTTTCTGTCATGCTTTTGTTACAGTTTCTCATAGGGCCTTCACTACTTTACGGATCTCTTTCATATTTGGCATGTCTAAGGTACCTTGCATGTACCTCTACCTTTTGATGAGGTTTGAGGTCACTGGGTTCAAGGTCAAGGTCACTGAGGCCTTATAATAGATTTTCTGTCACGCTTTTGTTACAGTTTCTTATAGGGCCTTCACTACTTTACTGATCTCTTTCATATTTGGCATGTAGGTACCTTGCATGGACCTCTACCTTTTGATGAGGTTTGAGGTCACTGGGTTCAAGGTCAAGGTCACCGAGGCTAATAATAGATTTTCTGTCACGCTTTTGTTACAGTTTCTCATAGGGCCATCCGCCTTCACTACTTTACCGATCTCTTTCATATTTGGCATGTAGGTACCTTGCATGGACCTCTACCTTTTGATGAGTTTTTAGGTCACTGGGTTAAAGGTCAAGGTCACCGAGGCTAATTATATTTTTTTCCGTCACACTTTTGTTACAGTTTTTCATAGCGCCTTCAATATTTTACTGATCTCTTACATATTTGGCATGTAGGTACCTTACATATATAGACCTCTACCTTTTGATGACGCTTGATGTCATTTGGGGTCAAGGTCACCGAGGCTAATAATAGATTTTTTTTAGTTGGTTATCAATACATAGATTGACAAAGCGCATCATCGGGGAGCATCCATCGCTTTCAACGATACTTGTTGTTAGGAGTTTACTAAGGAGTTATAAGGCTAGGGTTAAAAATGATTGAAAAAGTAGCAAACAAATATTTGTGCAAATGGGGTGTCACTGGGCCAATTGTTGTACTGCATGCTCATTTGACACTTTACAGTAAAACTTGTTGTTCAATGTCATAAGTTGGCAGTCATTTAGTCCAGCCCAAAAAAGGGACCTTTTACACAATTCAATATTCAGTCTCATAATTTAAGATTCAATGTGACAGACTTTCAATTGATTTAAGGGCTTCTAAATGCTCACACCTCACATCAAAGATGATAAACAGTCTCTGGAAAAACCACAATGGGATTTCAATCAGGCCACATTCATTTTAATTTGTTCCCAGCATTTCATAAGCACTTTTTATATTGATCATTAAATTGTTCATCATAATCCATAAATAAACATTTAAAATGTATTTACAATTTCTTTTGAACATTCTCTCCAAATGCTTTGTGACACTATTTCCAATATTCTATCAGAAATTGTGTTTTTGTTTTGTCTCTTTTTAATTCACCCTAGGGTGTGAGGAAGATACAAAAAAGTATGTCAAGGGAAGCTCTGATTTTCTCATTCATTATTTCAAGATAAAAGAGTTGTACATTTCATGCAAATTAAATATGCTTCAAAACATTAAGGGTATTGCACATGCTTGATAATAGTTTCTTTGTGTCTCACATCACTGAAGCACAAGCTGCTATCTACTGTTGTGCAAATGTCAAATTTTAAATCTAACTTTCATTTTTACCTGAAGTATTTAGTACAAATACCATTTCATAATTATTTGATGAGTTGATAAAACTTTTTACCTGAGAAATGGGGTTATAGTTTCAATAAGTTGCCAGTAGCAGACATGGGGTAATCATAATTGTTAATCTGTTATCATCATGATTATTAATTGATTACTTTTTTCATTAATCATGGATTGATCATTAATTATAGCTTTTGTATTACTTGAATAATAATTTTATAGATTACCTCTACAAGAGGTCATTACTCATTATTATTTTATGATTATGATTACTTTTGACCAAAAAACAGATTCAATTTCAATTCATGAAGACAAATGACACATTAACAACATCAGACACTTGCCAACTTATCATGTAGTAAATTACTCAAGTGGTGTAGATCTCTGATAGCTCTCGGTCCGAGGGGTATTTAAAGGGATTAAGTCTGAACAATAGTTCTTATTTGGAACTTGCCTACAACTGGTTTTTCCGCTAATTTACATGAGGTACAAATAAAATTGACCTAGATCCACGGGAATGCGTATTGTTATTCCCCCTACAGGTGAAAATGGAGGGGACTTATGGTTTTTGCCCTGTCTGTCAGTCAGTCAGTCAGTCAGTAACACTTTTCTGGATCCTGTAATAGCTTTAAAAGTTCTTCATATTTTTTCATGAAACTTAAAAATATGGATAGATGGCAATATGGAGATTATGCACGTCATTTCATTTTGTTCCTACGTCAAGAATTCTGGTTGCTATGGCAACAAATAGATTAGAAATATTGCTGAAAATAGTGGATCCTGCGATAATTTTTAAAGTTCTACATATTTTTTCATGAAACTTGAAACATGGATAGAAGGCAACATGGAGATAATGCATGTCAATTCATTGTGTTCCAATGTCAATAATTCTGATTGGTATGGCAACAAATAGACTAGAAATATTGCTGAAAATGGTGGAGTTTCATCGGTATTGGACTTATATTGCTTGGAAATAGTCTTGTTCAAACTAAGTAAGTACGGTACCAGAATATTCATGTGACACTAGGGTCTTAATGGTAAAAAGTTTATTGTACCTAACGATTAGTGGAGTTCCGAATACAGTCTATTGCATTGATGATCTGCATTTATGCAAAAAATAAGTGTTGGAGCTTAAATAGGTGTGGGAGCAGTTAAGTAATCAGTCAAATAATTGATTTCATGAGAATTTTAGTGAACCATGTTAACCCATGTATACAAGTTACATTTTGAAAAAGCAATTCATGCAACTTCTGCACCAGTGGAGAGACTATGGCATTTTCTTTCCTTTCTGATAGAAGTTGAATGAGTGACTGCACTTTTCAAATGCCCATGAACATCAAATGCAATAATCGTGCAGTACCATGCATCTTTCTTTTTTGTGCAAGTTAATAGGATAAGAATTAAGGGTGTCACGGTACTCTGTGGGACGGTATATCGTAATAGTCTCCTCTCAGTACGGTGCATGATACGCCTTCGAGTGCGAATGGTACGGTACAGCATTTTTCATATGCGCCAACGCGCCAAGTAAACTTTTAATGTTTGGATGTTGTAACAATACGCGGCAAGAAAGATTCCATTGGCGCAATCAATAAAATATGTGGCACAGTAATTGGATCAATGTTAACGGAAATTCTCCCAATATCATCTCATATCACATTTTTAAATGACAAATTTTGTAATCATGAATTTAAAATAAAATAACACTTTTTACAAATTAAAGAAATTAATGTATGTAGAGGTCTTTAAATAAATTGAAAAAATGATTTAAAATGGTTTGTATGTTGTTTCCATCTGACAATACGTATCCCGTTATGTATTGTATCGTACACACTGTACCGCGATACGTATAGTAATGAAGGGGAGCGTATCATGACACCCTTAATAAGAATAGGATTTTTTTTATAGATGAACAGTGGTTGATAAAGGGTCTAGAAGCCCAAATATTATTAAATGCATGAATTAATACATTTGTAATCAATTTGATTACTTTGGTTGAGATTACCAATTAATAATATATCAATGAAAAAAACATTAATCATGTTAAAAAATAAGTTAAAATCATTAATTTCATTGATTTTTTTTCGAGTAATTGACCACATGTCTGCCTAGTTGCAACTGAGAGTAACATTCTTTTGTGACATAGACATTTTGCTTCACTTCATTATAACACTGCAGTTTATAAATTAACTGATAAGATAAGCTATTGGGGGACATCACCGACCCCAGTAGACAGATTATCTCCAGAGCCAATTAAATATGTAGGTTTTGTTTTTTGCTATAATTAGCACATGCTTAACAGTTACATGTATATGTTTCAATTGTACTTTCTCGTGGAAGCTGTCTAAGCCAGCTTTTCACCTTACCTGACCTTTGTAAGACAGACTGTCCAATAAAATTTCCTGCGGCTAGACACAAATAAAGACACTTCATTTATTCCATTGGCTGATTTGAGCGATATATATATATGGTATGTCAATAAAAGATTCTTATTGTGTTTTCAACAATATCATGAAAATATTATTTTTGATTATTTCACCATATTGACGTTGCCAAATGTGTGGGGAATGCTTGCAAAAAAATAATGATGTTATAATATATTATACATTTTGGGAAGTAATTTAAGTATTTCTTTGCATCAATAGAAAATAACATAAAAAAATGACCACTTAAACATTAAAATTATTGAAATCCGAACAAGATGTAGCCCCCCCTCCCTAGCAATTGCTGTGAGGGGTAACAAACACCTGGACATTAAACCCGGGGGGGACACATTTCATACTTGAATTTTAATTTCTGTCATATCAATACCAGGACTTATTGAATTTGCTATGATATCTTTAACGCTACTGAAATTTACTTTTTGATACCCATTTATATGGTGTGCGGTAAAAATGCCAGAGGTAAAATTGCCATAGGTAAAAATGCCAGCGGTAAAAATGCCAGAGGTAAAGTGGTAAAAATGCCATATGTAAAAATGCCATAGGTAAAAATGCCAGACGTTATATAGTTAAACGGATTTTTGAGCAATATTTTTTAAGGATATTGAGTATTGTACGGAGACATTTTTTTTTTAATTGAACATGTTGTTAATGGTTGGGAATTTGTGTTTCTTTGATGAATCGGTCATTAAAGAAAACTTGTTAAATTCATTGTAAAAGGATATTGAGTATTGTACGGATACATTTTTTTAATTAAACATGTTGTTTGAGAATAATTTGTCAGTAATACATGTTATTTTATATTGTATTGTAAAGATTCACATGTTTTTTTTAAGAAATGAAAGATTCAAATGTGTCTTATTCATATTGTTTCTGTGTCTTAAATGTGTCTTATTTATATGTGACTACGTGCTTATTTTTTGAAGAAATGAAAGATTCATATGTGTCATATTTGTATTTTATCCATGTCTTAAATGTGTCTTATTTAAGACTACAGGCTATACCGCCAGTGCAATGCAATAGATCTTATTTCTTAATCTCCACTTTCACACTTAGCGCTGTCTTTAATAAGGCTACCTCTATTTCAAGGACAGATTACTGAAAACTAAATAAAAAGTACAACGGTGATGTTGATCCATGTTGATGTTGATTCTAGCCAGATCATATTTAAGTAAATTATATTAGTTCGGAATTATACAATTGCGTATGCTATGCTTAGAATATATAGACATTTATTAACATTTATTAACTGTACTGATATCCACATCAAATAATGATTTTATCTGTATTATTTGCCATTGAACGCGTATTTAAAATAATAATGGTAAATAAAACGGACGCTTGCAATAATTGTCATTAACTTTTTCAAACGGTATAAATATAAGACAATGGTAGAGCGTTTACTATTTATTGAAATTTTTTAAGGTACACAACAATTTAGCAATAAATGAAATCAGTTATTTTGGCAGTAAATCCAATTTTTCCAGTACAGTAGCCAGGTGCCTGTGTATTGAGCTAATAAGATAATGATCAACACAGCAGGTTGCTAATACACAGTGTAGACTTCCCCTGACTTTGATTCGAGCACAATAAATCCCAATATTATAAAATTAACAGAACAGAACAGCGAGTTAATTTGCGACATAAGCATATACAGCTAAACATCAAACTACCATAATAATAAATACACAATACACATGCATCAAAATAACACCAAAAATATGTTTATGCATTTTGTACAAATATATGACTTGTGAGAATGTGTGATGTAAGAGAAAGCTCTTTCTGTTTTAACAAAGTTAAGTGAATTTTTAAAATCCGCAATTGATAAAGAAAAAAATACAGTTAGATGTTATGTACAAAATTTTAGTTGTGGGGGGAAAATTTACTCTCTAAAAAATCTTTATATTATCTGCTCTAAGTTTAAATGCTGTAATTAGCAAGACGTATCAATACATGCCTCATTTAATAATCAATCTATTATGCATTTATATATAAGCAAATTTCTGATTTCAATAGTTTTATGGTTTCCCATATTTATGCCCCCTTCAAAGAAGAGGGGGTATATTTTTTGTACATGTCGGTCAGTCCGTCCGTCCACCGAATGGTGATGTATATCATTTGATGTATATCAAAGTTATAATGGCAGACACAGTATGGTGCCAGATAAGAGATTAGCCCTCCCCAATTAAATCAACTTTTTATAATAATTTAAACATTTATAATTTGACTTCATTCTCATTCACAATCTTACTTTGTGTAAATTAGTATAAATAATGGTTTGTTTATTTTGTGTAGTTAAAATCATCGAAGAATGTGCTTAATTAAAAAAGTGCTTCAGTTTTATAAGTTAAGGAAAGTTTTAATAAATTGATCATTTAATATATGATTTAATTTATAAATTTAGTTTTGAAACAAGAGTCATTTAATAATTAAGATAAGAATTTAATTAATAATTTAATTTTAATCCATTGATCAAGGAATATTAAATCTAAGAATTTAATTTAAAACAGGTGCTTGTTGATCAATTTATAATATAGGAAGATAATTTAATAAGGTGTCTTAGCTCAGGTAATATTAAATACCACACAATACCTGGAAATAAGACAGCATTTTGTCTTATTACAAGTTATTGTGTGGTGTAAATGGTGGATTGGTTGTTTATTGTCTTTCTGTGTTCATTTGCTGAAATATGACAATGAATTTATAAAAATGAAGCTCATTCTATTACAAGAAAAGGAATTTTGTATAATGGAAGAGTTTTTAAGTTACAATATTCATGTAACACACATAAATCCTATTTTAAAGGTAATTTGCCGTCAACTGCAGTAGTCTGTTGTATCTTATGGAGAAATTGCCATTATTACATTATGCAGTAACAAGTCAACTAAACAGCCTGAATGTTGTTGGGTTAAAATGGTTAAAATGCTGATAGAAAGAAAAAGAATTCACATATGAAACATTATAAATTGCATGCTTATATGCCTTCTTTATAAATTCCATGAGGCCTTTATATTTTATGCCCCCGGTAGGGTGGCATATAGCAGTTGAACTGTCAGTATGTCAGTCTGTCCCTCCGTTCGAAAAAAAAATAACGTTGGCCATAACTTTTGCAATATTGAAGATAGCATCTTGATATTTGTCATGCATGTGTATCTCATGAATCCGCACATTTTGAGTGGTGGAAGTTCAAGGTCAAGGTCATTCTTCAAGGTCAAAGGTCAAATTGCAGCACAGTAGGGGGCATTGTGTTTCTGATGAACACATCTCTTGTTTTATCTTAATTTAAAATAGCATATAATACATTTCATATTATTTGGTGTTCATCTCATATGCTCATTTGTATTTTCAGTTTGGCCATGCCCAGGAGGGAGTGACTGAGTTATGGGGTGCAGAAGAAGCACAAGCCATCTCAACATGATGAATCATCCCCAACAGCGCTTAAGGATGGTTTCTTGCTCGATGAGGATGAATCCATAACTGAGAACTGAGGATGATACTTCTCTCAACACTGCATTGTATGAAGACAAAGCAACTCAGTGTGGTTAGTCATCATCAACAACAGAACCAGACTCAGCTGACATTGGAGACTGTCAAGTTGAGATCACTGTGCCTATCAGGGTTGAGTGTTACATACTGAACGAAGTGATCCAAAGCAATTTATTGTCAATACGCACGCTAGAGACCTGGACATTCGCTTTTTACATTCAGATCAAAGCATGGCAAAACATATTTAAGGATGAAAGTATGTGTTAATGAAGCAGGACACACTACTGAATATGTTCATGGTTAGGAAGTTGCCCAGAACCATTTTTTGTGGGAACAAATTTTTAGTGATTATCTTTTTGCCCTTTAGCTCACCTGAGCACAATGTGCTAATGGTGAGCTTTTTTGATCGCCTTTTGGCAGTCGTGGAGTGCGTGTTGTGTGGCGTCAACATTTGCCTTGTAAACAATCTTGAGGCCACATTAATTGTCCAAACTTCATGAAATTTGGTCAGAACATTTTTCCAAATGAAATCTTGGACAAGTTAAAAAATTGTTCCGGTTTATTGTCCGTCATCATGAAACTTGGTCAGAAGATTTGTCAAAATGATATCTTGGGCAAGTTCAAAAATGGTTCCGGTTGGTTCAAAAACATGGGCACCAGGGGGTGGGGCATTTTTCCTTATATGTCTATATATAGCTATAGAAAAACCTGGTATCCGGACAATCGCTCCTACAGACAATCGCTCCTACGCTAAATTTGATAGGGCGGACGGTCGCTCCTACGATGTTTTGACAGGGCGGACAGTCGCTCCTACGATGTTTTGCAAGGGCGGACAGTCGCTCCTACGATGTTTTGACAGGGCGGACAGTCGCTCCTACATTATTTTGCCAACCCGGACAATCGCTCCTACATTATTTTGTCAACCCGGACAGTCGCTCCTACATTATTTTGACTCCACGGCAAAATGTAGTGTACGCCGATCAAAGGCTAACACCTATGATTAACCGACAATTAAAATTGCCAACTTGTGTCGAAAAATGCGAAATAAGCCAGATATTTAAATTTTAAATCGAAAATGTCTGTACATTTGAATTCGCCATTATGTTGCATTTCATGAATTTTGTATTCAATGTATAATTGATTGAAGCGATTGAATAATTTGGAAAGTTCTAGTGATGTCGTTTAAATTTGTGAAACTACGATGATATAAGGTATAAAATACGCATTTTATGTATCCTTGGCAGGATAGCTCAGTTGGCTAATGTGTTTTTTACTTCGAGTCCTGCTGCGGGCTACTTTTGTTTTCCTTTTTTAAATTTTATTTTTGATTTTTTACTGGAGCTTTTAAAATTTAATGTTTATATTTATCAATATAAAGCATTTAATGACAAACTTCAAAATATGCCAAAATCTGTGAAAAGGCCCCTTTAATGTGATGCCATTTTGTAATCTTTATGCACGGTTCACACATCATAGGTGTCAAAGTGGTCATTATCGATTGATACTACCATTGTTGTTATAGCAATTATTGATTTAATGCGGTTTTTATGTTTATTCCATTCGCAAAATGGCACTTTTTCCAATAAATGTAATATAGGAACGAATGTCCCTGATAGGAATAATGTAGGAACCATTGTCCAAAGTGCCCTTATAACTACCTTATATTTACAGAATCGACAAACTGTAACATAGTTTGTCAGTAAGTAAATTAATTAATTAAAATCAAATTGATCGGCTCATGTTAATTAAATTGGCTTTCTGTTAACAGGTTGGCAATTTAATTGTTGGTTAATTATAGGTGTAAGCCTTTGATCAGCGAATAATATATTTTGCCGTGGAGTCAAAAATAATGTAGGAGCGATTGTCCGGGTTGACAAAATAATGTAGGAGTGATTGTCAGGGTTGGCAAAAT
This sequence comes from Dreissena polymorpha, assembly GCF_020536995.1. NCBI lineage: Eukaryota > Metazoa > Mollusca > Bivalvia > Myida > Dreissenidae > Dreissena > Dreissena polymorpha. The sequence goes on from NC_068367.1 coordinate 28,464,686, forward strand.
AATGTAGGAGGGACTGTCCGCCCTGTCAAAACATCGTAGGAGCGACTTTCCGCCCTGTCAAAACATCGTAGGAGCGACTGTCCGCCCTGTCAACACATCGTAGGAGCGACTGTCCGCCTTGTCAAATTTAGCGTAGGAGCGATTGTCCGTAGGAGCGATTGTCCGGGATTCGAAAAACCTTTTTAACACTCTATAGAGTGTCCCAATGATATCATGAAAAACATGGCCACCAAGGGGCGGGGCTTTTTCCTTACATGACTATGGTAAAAACATGTTAACACTCTCAGTCGCATTTATAGTCCAATCTCCATGATGAAAAATTCTTATGTGATTATGAATTTTCTTCAGCAACATTAATACCCTGCCCCATACGATAATGGCTCTTATGCTTACATGTTTGTTGCCTGCATCACTGCAGAATATTAGCTGTTTTCTCCCGATATGTTATTAATTTTGTAATATCAACAACTTGCTTAATACGTGTAATAAATTGCTTATTTTTTATGCCAGTTGTATTGATATGTGTTTATGAATGATGAAGTTTTGATGAAATATCATTAAATTGTAAAATCTATGTTCATGCATTCTTTTATTGCACAGACTAAAATTAAACCTATCTCGCCAAAACCACTGGATGCGCGAGAGTTTGCCGATATTTGGCGAGCTGCCTATCTCTGTTATCTCTGTTATCAATGTCTCTAATAAAAATAATTACTGCTGTGTTGTTTTTTTCATCCTTTCCATATTATTTGTCTCTTTTATATGTCTGTCAAATACAGGGCATATTAAGGCTCGATTGGTCATTGTCGGCTCGGGTACTACTTACATGTACCCCGGGTACTCTTAAGTATACTTACATGTACCCCGGGTACTCTTAAGTATACTTACATGTACCCCGGTTACGGTAAATATACTAAAACGTACCCGGGAAATTTAAAGCTCAATCGGTCGTTGTCGGCTATTTTTATGTCCCCCACTATAGTAGTGGGGGACATATTGTTTTTGCCCTGTCTGTTGGTCTGTCTGTTTGCGCCAACTTTAACATTTTGCAATAACTTTTGCTATATTTAAGATAGCAACTTCATATGCTTGTGTATCTCATGAAGCTGCACATTTTGAGTGGTGAAAGGTCAAGGTCATCCTTTAAGGTCAGAGGTCAAATATATGTGACCAAAATCGCTTATTTTATGAATACTTTTGCATTATTGAAGATAGCAACTTGATATTTGGCATGCATGTGTATCTCATGGAGCTGCACATATTGAGTGGTGAAAGGTCAAGGTCATCCTTCAAGGTCAGAGGTCAAATATATGAGGCCCAAATCGCTAATTTTATAAATACTTTTGCAATATTGAAGATAGCAATTTGATATTTGGCATGCATGTGTATCTCATGGAGCTGCACATTTTGAGTGGTGAAAGGTCAAGGTCATCCTTCAAGGTCAGAGGTCAAATATATGTGGCCCAAATCGCTCATTTTATGAATACTTTTGCAATATTGAAGATAGCAACTTGATATTTGGCATGCATGTGTATCTCATGGAGCTGCACATTTTTAGTGGTGAAAGGTCAAGGTCATCCTTCACAAGGTCAAGGTCATCCTTCAAGGTCAAACGTCATATAGGGGACACTGTGTTTCACGAAGATAGCAACTTGATATTTGGCATGCATGTGTATCTCATTGAGCTGCACATTTTGAGTGGTGAAAGGTCAAGGTCATCCTTCACAAGGTCAAGGTCATCCTTCAAGGTCAAACGTCATATAGGGGGACATTGTGTTTCACAAACACATCTTGTTTTTAATTAAATATATTCACATTTATGTTAATTTTCTGTAAAATGGCCTCTATATTATCGAAACTCATACTCACAAAGCATGTTGAGGCAGTTTTTTTTAAATAGAAGTTTGTTTAAGATAATCGATAGCGCGTTTTACGACATAGGATTTTAGGCGGGAATACAACTCAAGTACAGTCTAATATCGACCGGGTACGATTTAGTATATTTACCGTACCCGGGGTACATGTAAGTATACTTAAAGAGTACCCGGGGTACACGTAAGTAGTACCCGAGTCGACAATGACCAATGGAGTCCATATTAAGGGATTAATTATGTCATGCCTGGGGTCGGGCAGCTTCCAGTACTTTGTCCGGAGTATTAGTCTTTAACTATATCACCTATTCACATGAAACTTCATATATGCATATATGGATAGATCTAACTTGTTCAGTGCACAAGAACTATAGCTATAGCCCCTTCATTACTTTTTTTATCTCACTTTTTTATTGTCCGGGTCATAACGTAATTACAATTAGACCCATTTACATCAAACTTCGAACAAAGGTAGGTTGTGGTGTATATAAGTGCAGCGTTCAACAATCATAAGTCGAGAACTCTGGCTTGCATATTTCACAATTCTATGCCTTTGTTGGTTTCACATTTTTCTTGGTTTCCTGTTTTCCTGAAACTACTAGTTCATGATTGAAAATTAAGTTTTTATTACATTTAGAAAGGAAATCATACTGCTTATATGGGTTAAATCAAATATTTCAGTTGTGTGTGGTATTTTGTATTTTATACACAATAATGAAAAGTGATATAAGTCCTTGGTGTTATATGTATGTTTGTTAAGAGGGAAAAAGACAGCACAGGAACTAACGTCTGGGATATCATATCCTTATCAGAAAACAAAACAGTTAATAACTGAAACTGCAAATATAACTCAAATGTATTTAAACATCATCGATTCTATTGGAGAAGTGGTGTGTCCCATAATTGAAACTAGCCAGTACAGTATGTTTCAAGAAGACTCCCGCATGTCTCTGCTAATAACGCTACCAGTGCACGGTGTTGTTAAAGATAAAAAACAAACAACTACAATAACAAAACAATGAACCTAACACACTGCCCTATTCAGGCATTTTGTGTATAAAAAAAACAACTTGTGGAATGTAACCGGTACACTAAGGTACGACATTGCACCGAAAATGTTTGCAAGCTAAATTTCTAGGAAAAAAACCTCCAAAACTGTTACACGGGAATAAACAGCAAAAGAACTACAATTCCAAATGACAATAATTATGCTTCCAATGTTATTGTCTTTCTGGATTGTATTTATCATCACAGAAATGGATAAAAGCAACGTTTGGATTATCAAAAGGTAAATGTAATATATTTTCGAGATAAGTCACTATATTATTTATACAGTCTTTCAAAATTATGGAACGTTTTAAATTCATCTTTCCAGAAATAGCAATATGTGGGTCTAATCTCTTTCAAAAAGACATTTTATTCAACGTAACGTACCGAGTTAAGAAAATTCAAAAATTATAAATTGATTTTGACACCTTAAAAAGAAAACATCAATTATTTAATAAAGTTTGGTGTCTTTTACTCTTTATACAATGGAATATATTGCAATGGGTATAAACTGTTTATTGAAGTCTGATCCCCCCCTCCCTTCTCTGGTCAAACTCCCATTGGAGTTCTTTATAAATTGGAGTTAAACGGGGATCCCCCGTCAAACCCCCATTGGAGTTTAATTTAAATGGGGGATTGACGGGGTCCCCCGTGAAAACCCCGTTGGAGTTTAATGGATATGGGAGATGGACGGGATCCCCGTCAAAACCCCACGGGGGAAGAAAATCTACAAACACTTTATTTTCTTATTAAAGTACATATTTCTCTCAATTATAACTTAAACATGTGTATTTGTAAACATTAAAACAGCAAACAAAGCATTAGTCCAAATAATTAGACGTAAGCTACCCCGCTTACGTCTAAACGGCTACCGTCGTTTTCCTATAGCAAATTGAGTTCAACTTAAACTTCAGTTTTTCTCTTTAAATCTTTGCTAATGCATAAAATTATCATTAATTAGACATAAGTGTGAGCGATTACCTCTTAAATGTGTAAAAATTGTGCTTTTAAACCACTTATGTACATTTTTAAAAATAAACATACACAACACACGAAGTGTGTTTGACGTTTATAGAATTACATTGAATTATCTTGAACGAAATTATTTTTTGAATAGGTTACACATAACCAATTGTTGTTGTACAACAAACAACATCACTTTTAAGCTTGCTGTACTTTTTAATTAAATGAAACCTATATGTGTGTGTTAAAACTACCAGTTGTATCACGGAGTGTACATTGATAGGAGATGAATCGAGTATTTGACCCTGTAGTAAATTCAATCTTATGCAAAAACTATTCATCCGATTTTATTGGTTTATACGTTATCTTGTTGCTTATTAATTCCTCTTTCAAAAAATATACGTTTTATTATACTCCCGTTGTTATTAATGGATTTATAGCGAGATAAACACAAGAAATACACATTTTATGTTTTACCACGGCACGTTTTACCGTGTTGTGGCTATCGATATTGTACAATTAGCGTACAGCGAAGCGCCGAGGTTATACATTTTGATGTACCCACTCACGTCTTTTGTTGAATTATAGTTTCATTTCTCGGCCGATTTTGACAAATTATATATCATTAGAAAGCTTACGTTACGAAGTAAACAGATATATAAACATATATTAAGTTTTTCTTCTGATTTCGATAGCCCGGCGAGTAATAACTTTAACTTTTGCAAATATCATACCGTATTGGAGTTTTAGAATCTAGATTTACGGTTGACATGTTCGTACTTAATACCAATTTGTAGCGTTTATATTTGGAGTTCAGTTTTAAAAATTACATCTTGCTTAGTAGAATAGAATTCTGTATACGATAGAAAAAAAATTGTTTAAAAACGAAAGTAATTAAGGAATGAAGGCGGAAGAAAGTAGCGCGCGTTCTTAACGCACTGAACTGATGCTACGGTCTTGGCGATTATGCTTTTGTTTAGAAACCGGCCATTGAATTTCCTTTGCCATAATTATTATATTTTTTATGGAATATATTGTGGTATTTTGTTCACGAAACATATCAATAAAGCTTATTATAAATAAATCTTAATAAATTAACGATTTCAGCTCTTGTTTATAACACAGAAAGGGTGATAAATTTATGATGAAACAGCGTATATAGCGGACCCTCTCGATTTTATTCGGCTTTGAATGCATACTTGAAATAAAATGGGTGTCAAAAACATTCATCGTTTGCTGTTAATTATCAACGAGGGAATTTTGTATAATTATATGAAATGTTATTTACCTTAAATTATCAATTAATTAAAGATTCTTGAAAATCACGGTCGGTGTTACGCGGATCATTTCGTATTTTGACATCAGGGCATCATGTCCAACTATTCAAAATCAGATTTTTTTTCACTGGGACGATGACGGCTTAGATTTAGACAGGCAGACAGATAGTTTATTCAGACTTATACAACAGTACATCGTCTTCAACTCAAATATATAAATTATTTTTAGACGAATTGTTAGGTGATTACGCATATAGCAGTGATGATTCTGAGAATGTTGCCATGTTTCTTATCCGTGTAATCTAGAGTCCGTGGTTTGAGCATTTTTATCGCGGTGTTCAATAAAAGATATCTCAATAATCTTGTTTATTGATAGATCTGTGGTTTTATTGCACCATGTGTTCAGCACAAACCAATTAACCTTTATGATCAGATACTGTGCCGACCAATACTAAATAACACTATGGTGTCATACGCCACAGCAGGGACCCATACTTGTGATCATGGAGTCTTAGTGCAAGACTTAAAAAAGTATGTTGTTTCGCTTGCGGTTGTTAAAGCCAAAACGGGGCTTCCCAGCTGGCACAGCTGCTGATATTCGGATCTGAATATCTAAACTTATTCAGACCTTATTCTTAACCGTTGCGCGTTTTACGATATCGTATTTTAGGCGGGAATACAACTCAGTGAAACTATTCAATTTCTTATACAACATTAAGCATATTAACAGTTATTGAAATTAACAATATCAGCGACATCTTTTTAAAGACTAAACACCTTTTCAAGTATCGAATTTAACATGTCAATAAAATATATTAATACCAAAAAAAGGTTTCATTTAATAATGTTCACATTAAACCTTTAAATGAAAGTGTCGCTTTAACTATTTTCCGTGTCTTATTAAGCCGCGAATCGTTTGCTAAAAACAGTTAACAAAAAGGGCTACACGTTCGTATTCTTAATGAAATACAAAAATAAGTATACCATAATTAATAACGTCCATAAACACACACGGCAAGATCAAAGTTTTAATGGAAAACTAATATGACATTCCACGTAAATTATTATTTTCGTCTAAATCGAATACTATATATAGAGAAACAATGTATTTATAACCGACCAATGAGGTAACATTATGCAACTTTCAATTTACACAGTGCTATATGGCAACAATATGGAATTTGAACAGTGGTAGTGTTTTAAGGTCTGGACTATCATTACTTGTAAGTTTGTATAAACATTTTTCTAATGCAATTAGTAAACTAATGTTTATATTTTATGTTTAATAATTTATTGCATGATTATTCTGTGCTGTTATATGAATTTGATGCCGTTAAAGCTTCCGACATGAATTTATGTCGGAACGATGCTATTTCAAAATAACGTTAAACGATATGAGGTCGATGTAAATCGACCTCATATTTATAGGAGTAACAAAGCATAAAATTTAAATTACATTTTTTGTAAAATATTGGTAAAATTCTCCCGTCTGGAAAAAACTCCCGTTGGAGAATTGCAATTCTTAACGGGGTAGCCAAAACTCCGTTGGGATCCAACGGGGGATGGCAACTTTATCATCAAATAACTCTACTTTCCAAAAAATTTTAACTCTTTTTTTTTCAATTATATGTATGTACTCAATGCCCCCTACAAATATGCAAAATTTCATAACAATTGTTCAATAAATAAAAAAAAATAAGTTTGCAAATAATCTGGATTTGCAAACTTAATCTGGATACTGTTAATAATAAGCAGATCCGCACAGATTGTTCAAATGCCTGACTTTAGAAACATGAGTCCCAAAATCATGATAGTTTTAGTGTATTTTGAACAGAATTACAGGCTATTATAGACAGACAAGCATATACGTTAATAAAACAAAATCGTGCAAAGTGAAAAAATAAATAACGTAACTTGCTTTGTTATGTGCAGCCTATGCAACCATATCAGATTTGAGATATTCTGGCCCTTACTGAGACTTATTTAGTTAGCAAATATCGGGTACCACTATGAATGAATCTGGTGCAGTTAATTCTGCAGTTCATTATATATATGTACTAAAATAACGAAATAACGTGTGTTTTATAAATATGTAAACAATGTATATGATGTCTAACGAATTGTAACATGAATTTTAAAGATTCTTGGTTAAATGTTATAATGAATGATTGACCTGTTTACCTCAATGTATGTCAACCAATTTCTGAAATGTATATATGAATATTACCCGTACCAAAGATACCCGACATTGTGTGCCATTATGGCATACTTTCTCAGATAGGCATGCATACTTCTTGGGTGTTGTTGGTTTGCTTACCGTTGCATTGAAGAGCGAAATCCTCGACCTCCTTTTGTGTCTTGATGCCTGTAAGATCCGCTTTGACCTTGTCGCCTTTTGATTATATTTCACTTAGATGCGTGTTCGCTTGTATAGACTTATAGATTTCCTTAAAAAAATCCAATGCCGTTGAATGAACCATGTCACATCCATCCATTGCTT
>NC_068367.1:28477343-28497343 GCF_020536995.1 Dreissena polymorpha
CGGTCTGTAGAATGATTTTAGCGAGGGACTATACTCGGGAAGTCGGTCTGTAGAATTACTTCAGCATGGGGCTCTTTATTCGGGAAGTCGGTCTGTAGAATGCCTTCAGCGTGGGTCTCTTTAGTCGGGAAGTCGGTCTGTAGAATGACTTCAGCGTGGGGCTCTAAACTCGGGAAGTTGGTCTGTAGAATGAATTCAGCGTGAGGCTCTATACTAGGAAAGTCGGTCTGTAAAATGACTTCAGCGTGGGACTCTAAACCCGGGAGATCGGTCTGTAGAATTACTTCAGCATGGGGCTCTTTATTCGGGAAGTCGGTCTGTAGAATGCCTTCAGCGTGGGTCTCTTTAGTCGGGAAGTCGGTCTGTAGAATGACTTCAGCGTGGGGCTCTAAACCCGGGAAGTTGGTCTGTAGAATGAATTCAGCGTGAGGCTCTATACTAGGAAAGTCGGTCTGTAAAATGACTTCAGCGTGGGACTCTAAACCCGGGAGGTCGGTCTGTAGAATTACTTCAGCGTTGGACACTATACTCGGGAAGTCGGTCTGTAGAATGACTTCAGTGTGGAACTCTTAACTCGTGAAGTCGGTCTGCAGAATGACTTCAGCGTTGGGCTCTATACTCGGGTAGTCGGTCTGTAGAATGACTTCAGCGTGGGACACTATACTCGGGAAGTCGGTCTGTAGAATAACTTAAGTGTGGGACTCTAAACTCGGGAAGTCGGTCTGCAGAATGACTTTAGCGTTGGGCTCTATACTCGGGAAGTTGGTCTGTAGAATGACTTCAGCGTGGGGCTCTATACTCGGGAAGTCGGTCTGTAGAATGACTTCAGCGTGCGGCTCTATACTCGGGAAGTCGGTATGTAGAATGACTTCAGCATGGGGCTCTAAACTCGGGAAGTCGGTCTGTAGAATGACTGCAGCGTGGGGCTCTATACTCAGGAAGTTGGCCTGTAGAATGAATTCAGCATGGGGCACTAAATTCGGGAAGTTAGCCCGGAGAATAACTTCAGCATGGGGCTCTTTACTCGGGAAGTCGGTCTGTAGAATGACTTCAGCATGGGGCTCTTTATTCGGGAAGTCGTTCTGTAGAATGACTTCAGCATGGGGCTCTATACTCGGGTAGTCGGTCTGTATAATGACTTTAGTGTGGGGCTCTATACTCGGGAAGTCGGTCTGTAGAATGACTTCAGCATGGGGCTCCATACTCGGGAAGTCGGTCTGGAGAATGACTTCAACATGGGGCTCTATACCAGGAAGTCGGTCTGTAGAATGACTTCAGCGTGGGGCTGTTTACTCGGGAAGTCGGTCTGTAGAATGGCTTCAGCATGGGGCTCTATACCAGGAAGTCGGTCTGTAGAATTACTTCAGCATGGGGCTCTTTACTCAGGAAGTCGGTCTGTAGAATGACTTCAGCACGGGCCTTTTATTCAGGAAGTCGGTCTGTAGAATGACTTCAGCGTGGGTCTCTTTAGTCGGGAATTCGGTCTGTAGAATTAGTTCAGCATGGGGCTCTATACTCAGGAAGTCGGTCTGTAGAATGACTTCAGCATGGGGCTCTATACTCGGGAAGTCGGTCTGTATAATTATTTCTGCGTGGGGTTCTTTACTCGGGAAGTCGGTCTGTAGAATGACTTCAGCATGGGGCTCTTTACTCGGGAAGTCGATCTGTAGAATGACTTCAGTGTGTGGCTGTAAACTCGGGACTCCATACTCAGGAAGTAAGTCTGTAGAATGACTTCAGTATGGGGCTCTAAACTCGGGAAGTCGGTCTGTAGAATGACTTCAGCGTGGGACTCATTATTTCGTCAAATATCAATAGACAAGAACAAAGCTCAGCCTTGATCTGAAAGTTACGAAGGAAGATTCACATACCAAAACGCAGGTAAGCATCTGAAAGCGTTTCTTAAACAATAATCTGGGAAAGTGTGAAGAGAAAGTTGTTAAGTCGAAGGCTTCGTTAAACTTCAATGTGTCGGAACGACACGATAACTTGATATGCACGTCATGTATGTAAACTCACATCCCAAACGTATAGTCAGTGTCTGAAAGCAATTCGGAAAATATCCTGAAAAGTGTTATTTAAAATAATTTACCGAAGTCCAAGGTATGTAACTTCGTACAAAATCAAAGAACCGGAACAAAACTCAAACGCTCCACAAACACACACACTTAGGTCGATGGCTGCAAGCGTTTAGGAACAAACAGTTAATCTAGACTAAAGTTCAACGTCAAAGGACCAAAACTTCGCCAAAAAAAAAAATCAACTGGAACGAAATTGATACTTGATATGTAAGTAAAACAGGTATGAATTCACACACCAAAAACAGGTAAATATCTGAAAGTGTTTATGATAAAAACTCCTATAACGGAATGACGAACGGAAGGACAGACGGACGTAAAGACTTGAAAGACAGACAGACAGACAGACATACAAAACAGTGCGACTGCTATATGCCACCCTTAAGGAGACATAAAAATAGCACCATTATTGAACAAGTTTAAAACAAATGGTATTCGTATACAGTATTTTGCATTTATTTAGTTAACATTTATTTCTTAACAATTAGATTTAGCAAAATTGATGGTCTAAATAATGTATGCAAACAATTCCTTTAAAAAGGACTTTGACGTTTACTTATTTTCAGATGGTATGTTTAAAAAAGAAAGAGTACCAATTCGGTCTTTTCGTAATTAAGAAGTTGTCTCCCATTTGGGAAGGTATCACGAGTATCCCGGGTAAAAAGCGGTCCTTCTAAAATGCGTATATGACTCATATACGCGGATATGACCGAAAAGTGCGGATATGGACGAATATAAGCAATATCGACACTTTTTCTGCAATGTTCATTGAAAATACACAATATGTATTTAATATGCATAGTAAAATATATTATATTTGATTGTTACTTTATATTATATTTTATTGGTACGTAAAAATATGCACGTTATTTTATTTATTCAAATGAACAAAGGATATCGTAGTGCTACATTTAAATGTTTCAAGAATGATTATAACCATTATAGTTGCGCTGTTATTGAAAAGCAATGCATGTCCCGCAAAAGTTTTTGGTTTTTCGTTAATATTTCATCAGTTCATATTCAATATCCCGAAAAGTTAAAATACGAAGCCTATATGTTAAAGATCAATATTACAGCTGTTACATTCACTTATAAAACATAATATTAACGAAAAATCTAAAATTTTAGCGGGACATGCATTGCTTTTCAATAACAGCGCAACTATAATGGTTATAATCATTCTTGAAACATTTAAATGTAGCACTACGATATCCTTTGTTCATTTGAATAAATAAAATGACTTGCATATTTGTACGTACTAATAAACTATAATATATAGAGGACATTTGTTGGATTCGGTGGATTATCGATTTTAAAGTGATATTATGTTGGAAAAATGATAATGTCTATTAAAGTGTTATATTTTGAGACAATACTAACATATTTAACACATATTGTGTATTTTTTTATGAAAACATTGCAGAAAAAGTGTCGATATTGCCTGTATTCGTCCATATCCGCACTTTTCGGTCAATCCGCGGATAGGAGTCATATTCGCATTTTAGACGAACCGCTTTTTACCCGGGATACTCGTGATACCTTCCCGAATGGGAGACAACTTCTTAATTACGAAAATCCAGAATATGATCGGCTGAGTGACTTCTCAGACCCCAACACATAATGTTAATGGTGTGTTTGTTATAAGTAGCGTAAATACTGTATACACGTAATACACATTTTATAGTGAGTTGCTATACGCTGTGAGGAAGTGCTTACACTGAAACGGAACAAAGATAGCAGTTGTCACAATTTATTCGAGCAGATACATTTCTTTTTTATATAACAAGTACAACACATTAATCATATATCAAGACATATTTCATTCCAATAATGCAACATTTTCTCCAATGTATTCTAAGAAAGCTCAGTTTTGTGGAGAGAATTCACTTTACTGTGAAAGGAAACCAAACAGAAACAATTTCCCATATGTAAAATGACTTAAACATTAATCATTAAAAGTACAATAATAACAGACCAGTAAATTGATTTTGCTTATATACTACATTTTATAAAAGAATTATTTAGATATGCACATTGTATAAATACTGTATAGTTTATTTTCCATAACAATCATTAATCTCAAATAATAACATTAACACGTATTTATGATAAAGGTAAATAAATGAACAGTAGTTACTTAATTAGTAAGAGTTCTTATACCTTAATCTCTTTCTTGTGTGCTATGCCACACTGTTTGGCAATTGGTTGCATTAACATTAAAGGTGCAGTGGATATGCAGTGTATTCGTTGCAACCGTAGAGCGTTCTCGAGATATGTTCAAAGACACTAAGTATTGATCCTTCACAGGAAACGGACGTGTGAGTGTCTCTTTAAGCCCAAGGCTTCCATGCGATCGAGTTTAACCAATAAGCTGAACATACATATCGAAAGACCACGTGCTTAAATAAGGTCATTCTCCTGCTTGTGCAGCTGAAAATCCATTTGCATTTAGTGACTCTTACACCAGTTTATTTCTGTGGATGCCGTAGCTATTATTTCCATTGGGATCATCAATGCTGGCAAATTTCTAGTTTAAGAGGTTTTCAGCCGTAAAGTTTCTTCCTATTGTGTTATCGAAACCCTTCTTATGTGCTCTTTCAAAGTTTGGCAATTGAAACATTGCCACAAATAATATACCGCTTGAAAAACTACAATACTAAGGTTGCTATCTTGCTGGTGGTTCTGCTAATATTTGATCAATTACACTACTTTAGTTAAACAAAAACAAACAATACACCATGTCTTTAGATATTGTTCAATCTTTAACAGTTTTATTAAACTATTTGTAGAATTGTTGAGATATAGATGGGCATTACATGCTTTACACTATTCATAAAAAGAAGCAATCACAATCGTTCTAAGGAATTTAAATGATCCGTCTTCCAACTGCCTTCTTGCTTTTGAGTAGATTTGTGTTAACGTTTGACACAAAATATGCATTGAATCATGCTTTTGTTGAAGGAACTAAAACATAATCATTGGTATGCGACTCTTTTCGCTCCTGTTCTTGAAATGCAGTGGAATGTATTAATGCATTAAAACGAGATGAAACACAAAAAAAGAAATCTCTATAGCTGAAAACTGTTTCGCGAAAAATAAATATTTTAATAGTGTTAATATTCCTAAGCGTTTAGTGCGAATGGACTTTATATCATAGAACAAGCTTGTAATGTATTATAATTACTTCAGAGTCCTCGCTAGATGTCGCGTGTAAAGAAACAAATAATTATGCGTTTATTTTATTTATTTATTTGTTTATTTTAGTTTTGAGAAGCTGAGCATTTGTTTTTCTGTCTTTCAACGTTAGTACCAAAGGGATTTAATTCCACAAGTCTTAACATGCAGAAGATTTATTGACATATGTGATATATGACACAAATAACCATGTATTTCCTTAACAAAAGGTGTTTAATGTGAAAACATCACCAGGAACTGTTTTGACATACATTTCCTTTGAATTATACACATCAGGTTTATGTAACATCATTTCAGGAACAAACAAATAAAATAGTTAAATTAGTGATCGGAAATGACTTCTAGAACAGTACAATGAAAACAATATGGACAGACATGTTATAAGCGGAGTTGAGAATCTTGTTTCTTGAACAGTGAACAGAAAAACACAAATGAAAAGATATACAAATTTGCAAAGATAAATACAAGGTATCTACAGTGAGCGAACGAGATGATTGGACTCAAACAAAACTGTTATGAAAGCACAGCATAATTTAATCATTTTTAAGCAGGTCTATATTTATAAACTATCGAAACAGACTTTAAACGAAGCTTGCAACGCAGGAGAGAGTAGCAGAAGCCACGTTTGTCGCATGTCCAAAACACATTTACATTTATTGCCATTCCAGGTAAATGAAAGCTTCGATTACAGTCCAATTTTTAGTCAGAGTTATAGAAAGGAAATCATTTCATAGTCTCTTGTTTTTCTGTAATGTTTATTATGTAAATCTTGTCACCATCATAGCATGTATAGCACATTTTTGGTGTAGCACATTAATGGTGTGCGTGTATGTCGTAATGCAATCTAAACTAAACTATAATATAACAAACTAAAACACTATGTGTCCTTTACGAGCTTGATATAATAGTTTTGTGGTTGCATATATATACATACTTCATTTGTGCATTTTCATGACAACGGCTCATTCTGAGTCTTGACCGATTATTATACTCGTTTAGACCATTTCATGTGCAATTTAAGTCCGTTATATGCATTACCGTATAACTCGCGACGAATTACAAAGCACGTTATTTCAGAGAACCGTAAGGACATTATCTAAAAAATATTTTATTTTTATCACTTCATCGGTGCATGATTTAAAGGAAAATTGACGGTTAAGTTGAAATATCTGTAAGTTAAATTTATTCGGACAGTTTGAATGCGGATGACATGCACCAAACGATATTCAATTTTCGATATGCTTATCTTATCTTATGACACCTTAACGTATCTTTAATACAATAATGTAACTGGATCCTATAATGACGGACTCCCCCCTGCTGCACATTGACAATGGGTTATCAACATCTGGTATTGCTAGAGTAGTAATCATTTCCTTCCCCTCATTTCCCATCTGTATGATAGTATTTTTCACACAGACCAGCACGTGTCCCTTTTCTGTAACATGTACAGCGGTCGGGCTTCGTAATAGTTCATCTGCAAACATGGAAAGTATAGTCCCGTCCCTTGACAGTGTAAGTAGCTGGCTCGATTGGTTCTTTATCGTTACAAATATCTTGTCACCATCTTGATTAACTGCGCAATAGCAAACTGTAAGAAATGTATACATTATATATATTTATATTGATTGACTTTCACACTTTATCAATAAAAAATTGTCCTATAAGTAATTATTGATGTAATTGACGCATTTCAAACTCCATATATATCAACACATTATATTTATGGTACATATAGGACTAAAAAAATTAACCTATGAATGAAATTCTTTCGTATCAGTTATTATTGATTTCAACTGCATATTGCACACTTCATACATATAGAGAAAGTACATCAATGATACATATAGGACGAACATAACATTACCTTCATCAGCTTCATACATCTTCTTCACTAGTGTCCCTTGCCGTGTGTAGTGGTACAAAGCGAAGAATGATGTGATGTACATGTCGTCGTTATGGATCGCTATTCCGCAACAATCGTGTGAAAATTGGAAGTTATATTTTTTTTCGATACTGAGATCTCCATTTCTTGTACTAACACACTGTATTCGACCTTTACCGGATATGGCTACCAATATTCGACCATACCGACAAGCACAAGGATAATAATGACATATGCCAAACGGCTGAAAATCCAGATCACATTGACTTAACACAGAGTAGTCACTATTTAATAACTTTACATTCTTGTTGTGATAATCTGTGACGAAAACGTGTCGATTGTGAACACACATTCCTCTGATTTCAGTCCTAGTACTATCGTAGTTACGCACATGGTAAATACTCTTATTTACACAACTGATTTTTTGATTTCCAATGACTTGGTTACTATGAAGAATCATGCCGAGGCCTGGTTGTTTGGATAAATAACTCGATGTGTTTGTTTGAAAAGAGATTTTTATTTCCTTAACCATTGAATTATTTTGTATATAATGTTTACATTCACATACGCTGACCATACAATTCTTGTAGGCGATGCATGATAGTTCCTTCCCCTTTGTCAGCATTTCTTGAATTGCTTTTGCAAGGTCTCTCAGGTTTGAACTGAGTCTTTTTGCGTGTTTAATGTCCTTTCTAAGTGATGTTTTTAAACTGTTTAGTACACCGTCCAGTTTTTCTACTGTGTCATTTTCAAGTTTATTTAAAATGGAATTAATTGTGTACCTCGCATTTTTTATTTCTTGCAAACTTGCCTTGTATGACTCAAGCAAAACAATCATGTTGCTTTCTTGATTGTTCTGCAGCTGCTTCAATTGCTCAAGCATTCTTTCAATCTCGACTCGAAGATTTTGCAAATCGTCGGCTATTTCTTCTTCATGTGATTGATCGATATTAATAACAGAGGCACATTTCCTGAAGTCAGGATAAATAAATAAATGCAGTTATACAGAAAAACTCTTTGCGAAAAAAACGTTTACATTTCCTAAAATGTTGTCAGCTATAAGGTTTTCGATCGATTTACATAAATACATAGTTTGTATAATGTTGGCATTTTAATCTCACGCAAGCTTCCTTAATACCTGTTTATGCTTAAAATGATATTTTCCACGCAGGCATAATTATATTTTCATAATTAATACAAGCAAATAAACCAAACGGACTTATTGGTAAGATTTTTGTTAAATTTCATATAGCTATACAAAGAGCTACAAATTGTTTTAAACTTTATGTATATTTAAAGTACATGTATATAATTGGAAAAGTTGTATCTTATATTATAAAAAAGGTGACGCCTTCATTGCAATGTAAAGTTACCTATGATTAAACACGACGCATGAATTACAACACAGCAGACGATGGTCCTCGCAGTAAAATTTCAAGTGTTCATCTTTATGTTCCCTGCATTTTTCTAGAACATCCTGGGTTACTTTCGATATAGGCCATTCATCTGGTTGATCCCGTCCATACGTTTCATGCTTTTTAAACAATTTTCCATGGAATTTTACACATTGGCAACAAAAGAACTTTGAGCACAGCTCGCAGTAATAAGCCGCTTCTTGAGAAATTTCTTCTTCTTCGCAAGAAGAACAACAGTATTCCACAACATGATCAGATGCTTTATTATCTGTACACGCAGTTTCCATATTGCTACTTAACCAGTGAAGTCTTGCACTATAAAACGTATGTTGTAGCACTGTTAACAGTTAACGGAACACTGTTTTAATGCGCATTCAAATGTTTATATTATCGATATTTGCCGGACAAAGCGTCTTTCAAATGCGCATGTCGTTCAATATTACGTCAGGCGATAACACAATAGATGTTTTGTTCAAACATCGTGTCATGTTCGCCCTATTTAAAAATTAATAACATGCGATTACGTTTTGTAAAAAGTGCCTCTTTACAAAGGAATTGCGACAAGGGTATTGAATTCGACCTATATTCAAATCGAAGAGCAAATTATAATTTGTCGTTTGCTTAAACCAGCCATCCAAACACAATATTTATTGGATACTTAATAAGCTTGGATACCTTTTTTTAAAGAGGACTTTTAATCTTTTATTTCCGAATGTCTTACCGTTATGGATTTGTAATTAGACATCCATGTTTAAATATTCGATTTTTTATTTAATAAATATAGTAATTCAGTACAAAATGAGGGAGGCTTTTGGGTAACGATTTTTATTCTTCAATAGTGTAATCTGAAGCATAACTTTTTTATCCTCTGATATGACAAACAATAGCATGAGCTAGTTTCCGCTATTCAACATCCACGCAGAGATATTACAGATTCCGAGCATTAATGACAGCCTCCATTCCATCGGCATGTATTTTCTATACTAAATATTTTGAGTAAAAACCCGCTTGTTTAAGGTTATGACATTATCTTTTTTAAACCCTGTATGTCAGTATATTGGAAAGTAACTTTGTAATGGTGAAGATATACATCAAACAATGCAACTTACTATTGAACAAATAAGTAGTATACTTGCGCGTGTCATCGTTAACAGGAGGTTACACTGAATGTGGAGTGTGCTACTATCCGACCCATATTATAAATATTATGTACATCACATCGTTATTACTAGTAAATACCGGTGTATAAACAACGCTATGGGACCCATAGAGTGTACAATTACTAGCTTCTAAATTATGTATGATTTTAATCATTTAATTGCTACTCTTTCGAAAGCGCATTATAATACATACATAAGGGAATTCCATTGAGTCAGATTTCTGCATTTTACGCAACAAATTGAGAATGATGTGTATTTGAGAGAAGAATAATTTCTGTCTTGCGTCATTAGACCCAACACAATCCTGACCATCGTGCCGACATCATTCAAACACAACACAACACAGGTCAATTGTAATGACACAGTAATGCTACTACTGGACATCACACTAGTCAATTCAAAACACCCTGTATGGCGCGAATGGATCACTCGGACGTCTTTTAACATATCTCAATGTTAAACATGTCACAGAAATCAACATATAAATGGGGAGAGCGCAATCACAACTCTATTAACATGCTCATTTTTAGTATGCTACATGTAACAATGCTATTGGAACATAATAAGTTTAACTGCCTTGATCCTTTTGTTGAAAACATTGTCTGCACAAGTTAAGTGGAAGTAACAAACCTTAAACTATTGTTTGGTTCAATTAAAATATTTAAAATCTTTAGACAAAAAAATGTAAATAGCTATATCGAATATCCATTCGCAGTGAATGTATTTACGTCAAACGGTACAGATCAAATGACCACATGTTTTGGTATTCAAATATGTTCATTGTCTTCTCTTAGTTTAAACATATTTATTTCGTTTGGCAAGTACAAAATGTCAAGACGTACAATACAATAGATATCAGTAAAGGTTTGAAACGAAAGAAATATTTCTTATTTATTGTTTTCTCCTTGGGATTATGTATACACATTATTGGCAGTGTATAAGGAACAATATAACTTAGTTTATGCTAGACATAGTCTACTCTATATATAAAGGATGACTCAGCATAGTGGGTATAGGACTATACATATTTTAACTGGCATTATAAATTCATGATAAAAATTATATATTTTTTTAATAACTACTTTGTATTTATCTTAAACTCTTTGTCCAATTGTCGTGTCAAGGAATTTAAATTTAAACTTGTTGCATTTCTTTCATCACATTGTGTACACTAAAAACTTTCCTCGTTTATCTCAAAACGCAACCAATGTCAATGTTTATGATTTGAGGGACATGTTCACAATAGTTTGGTGAGTTGCCAATTTTACAACTTTTTATAACAGAGTCAAACAAGAGCTTTGTTTGTGAAAAGAAATACCCCCTTCTCGACTTTTAAGCCAAAATATGCTTGGCCAAGTTCAGGTTGAGTAAAAGGCAAACAATCTGCGATTTTGTTGAAATCGGTAACACGTACCAAAGTTTAAATATGATATATAGTTCCACAATCAGGTCAATATTTGAAAGTGTATAGGTTAACAATGCAGGGAACCTTTATTTTTAGAATATTTTAAGACTCGTTTCTTCGTCAAATATCAATCAACAAGAACAAAACTCAGCCTTGATCTGTAAGTCATTAAGGAAGACTCACAAACGCAGGTAAGCATTTAAAAGCGTTTCTTAAAAATAATCTAGACGAGTGTTATTTTTAGAGAAAGTCGAAGGCCCGCATGATCGGAACGACATTATAACTTGATCTGTACGTCATGTAGGTAGACGCACACTACACAAGAAAGGTAAGTGTCTGAAAGCGATTCGGAAAAAATATCCTAAAAAGTGTTATTTTAAAAATATGCATAAGTCCAAGGCATGTTACTTCGTAAAGAAAATCAACTAAAACGAAAGTAAAACCAGCCGCAAACACATAAATAGGGTTTAGCGTTTAGGAAACAAACTGTTATTCTAGAGAAAAGTTGAAAGAATCAATTCCCAAATATTCGCCAACATCAACTGGAACAAAACTTAAACATGATCTGTCAGTAATTCAAGTAGACTCACAGACCAAAGACAGGTAAATATCTGAAAGCGTTAAGGATGAAAACTACAAAAACTGAATAGCGGACGGACGGACGGACAGACGAACGTAAAGACTGGCACACAGACATACAGTGCTATAGCTACCTAACGGGGCATAAAGTTAGCACAACTATTGAACAAGAATCAAATTAAAAGTAATATTTATTTCTGAACAATTAGATTTTGCAAAAAGTGTCTTTAAGACTGTCATCCACGAATGACGAAAAAATAAAATTTCTAAAAAACCGTTTTTTTTTACAATTATTAGGTTTATATTGATTAAAATTTCACGACTGGTATATTACATTATTTGAAAAAAGTTCATATTTTCAGTATATTCGGTAATAAAATTTCGCAATGTGAAATCGAAAGTACATCGCGAAAATATGTGACAAAACGATATACAGACTAAAAATAACGTAAGTAGATTGATCATTTTATATATAAAATAAATACAATTCACTAAGCATGCACAATTTGCATTCCTGGGTTTACCACGTGACGATGATCATCAATCTACTGGCGTTTTTTTTTATAGTTAATTGGTATAGTTACCAAGTAGAAATACCCAGTAAAATTTGTTACCGATTATACTGAAAATATGAAAAACTAACAACTTTTTTCAAGTAATGTAATACGCCAGTCGTGATATTTTAATCAATATAAACTAATAATTGTAAAAAATACGGTATTTCTTTTCTTGTTCGTCGTGGTTGACAGTCCCTTTTTTAAGCGAAATTGTTGGCCTAAATATGAAGCAAGAAATTCCTTTAAAAAAGAAATTAACATTGACTAATTTTCAGATTGCATGTGTAAACTTATACGAGTAGCAAGATGATCGGCTAAGAAACTTCTCAGACCCCAACACCCACTGTTAAGTGTGTGTGTTGTCATGAGTGGTGCAAAAAACGTAGGCACATTTTATTCTGAGTTGTTATACACTGTGAGGAGATGCTTACACTAAAACGGAACAAGGATAGCAGTTTTCATAATTTATTCGAGCAGCTTCATTTTGTTTTATTATATAACAAGTACAAACCAATCATCATATATCAAGGCATATTGTAATTCCAGTTCTGAAACATTTTCTCATATTTATTTTTTATTAGGAAAGCTCGGTTTTGTGGGGAGAATTCGCTTTGCTGTGAAAGGTTGATAGGCACAGTGCAAAACTACTTATAGTTTATTTTCATCATTAATTTTCATGTATTTTTTTGGACTAAACGTTAACTTTATTAAAACAAAGGTAGAATAGATTGAGACGAAAAATGTTAGCTCCGAAAGTAAGTATGAAATCTAATTCGAAACCTTCATGGGATCACAACGTTTTCAGATGCTATTAACTATTGCCAAGTAGATATACAAAATATATTAGACATTAACCATAACGACAAAATAGCTTTAAAAACTTGGAAATAACGAAATGTAACGCCCTTTGGAAGAATTGCAGCAATAAAATCAGTATTGATATCATTATTTAATAACCTATGCATTCTTTTCGTAGCTCATTCTTGGAATTTCTTAAAAACTTGAACACAATATTTATTTACGTTATATTCGTAAAACAAGGATTGATTTAAAAACATTACGTACATAATATTGTGAAGGGGGCTCAAAATCATCAATACCCAAACATTTTACCAATCATTTTTTGAAACATGTCCTGCACTCGTTTTTCAAGAAAAATGCATTTGGCATATTTTACTATCCATTTTCTATAACGAATTAATATGTACATGGAATAAATGCAGCTTTTTATATTCTTGTTATATGGCAGATCTGCAATTTATAGGCAGTCTCTTAGATAGTGATGGTATTTGGTTTCTAAAAAATAAAAAATAAATATACAGAATATATTCCGAAAATTGACTTTAATGTTAACCTATTTATAAATTGAGCCATATATACACATTCAAAGCACACAATACATAAGAAAAAGACAGAAAACAAGAAAATTTGGAGTACTTTTATGCCACAATCATTGGAAGAAATATTTTGCCCAGAATGGGGGCTTAACGGATGTACAACATCCTAAGGGAGCTTGGATTAAAATTCGTCCTTTTACCTTTAACAATAAATTAGTTAAAATTCCAATAGTTCCAATACAAAATTATATAACGCATGATCAAAAGGAAAGATAAATTTCAGAAATTAATGATGATCATCACATTAATCATGATAATCATCATCATGATAATCATCATCATCGTCATCATCATCATCATCATCATCATCATCATCATCATCATCATCATCATCATCATCATCATCATCATCATCATCATCATCATCATCATCATCATCATCATCATCATCATCATCATCATCATCATCATCATCATCATCATCATCATCATCATCATCGTCATCATCGTCATCATCATCATCATCATCATCATCATCATCATCATCATCATCATCATCATCATCATCATCATCATCATCATCATCATCATCATCATCATCATCATCATCATCATCATCATCATCATCATCATCATCATCATCATCATCATCATCATCATCATCATCATCATCATCATCATCATCATCATCATCATCATCATCATCATCATAATCATCATCATCATCATCATTATCATCATGTTTATATAGAATACATATACACATGCATATAGAGAGAAAACTGACGTTAACCAGCATTACTTCACTAAGTCAAGACTGTATCATTGTCACATTGATATCCATCAATAAAAATGATAATAAACATCATCAACACATCACCACCGTCATCTCCAGCATAGTAATCATAAACAATTAGTTATCATTATCGTTATCATCAGCATCATCATCGTCTTCAGCATCATTATCACCGACATCATCACCTTCAATATCTGCAGTGACTGTCGTCGTATTTATGATTGCTGTCATATTATTTGAACAAAACCCTCATGATTGTATACCATCATTATCCTTCTGCTGTTCATATCATCATCATAGTTAACATAAGCATAATGGTCAGATGAAAAACATATATTACAGATGAATGTATTACAGTTGCATCACATTATCAGAATGATTATATCTACATGAATAATAAGAAAGAATAGAATTTCGCATAAACACACGGGAATCATTTAAGAAGTGCAACTATTTTTCGTCGCAATAATTAAATACACATTACAATAATCTTAATTATTCAATTATGCATGCAATTTATTTCGCAGATAAATACAACTGTTCGGGAAATGTAGAACACACATGTTTACATCGATTTGGTGTCATACAGTCGGATATATTAGTTCACTTGTTTATTGCTTGAGTTTTAACACAGTTGGTCGGAAGTCAAATTGGTATCAGACCCAATAAATTGAACAAACCTAATTGTGTTGTTCACAATTAATCTGAAGTCGCATTGATATGCGATTGAGGCATTCACAATGCCATTTGGGGGTTCCATAAATTCTAAAATATCTTCTACAAAACTCTTCATCATTGATATCATCACCATCATCAACAACACTGTAACGAACAGACCAGGCAGCAGCAGACCATAAAGTGGTGTCAGGTTTCTTGTCATATATTCGAAATCGTTTCACTTCAACATGATCAAGAGCTTCGAGTTCCTGTGTGATGGGAATGTATTCCTCTGGTGGAATGTTAGTGATTGTGATTTCAATGTTGTTACCACAAAGGTATTCCAATTTACATTCAACTGAGTGAGTGGACGCACACAGTTGGTTCACCAGGTGGCGCAGTTCTGCTGGAGACAGTGAATAATAACTGACATTCAAATGCTTCAGAGATGGTGGTAGCTGTAGGTCAATATATACTGATGAATGCAATTTAAGCGTTTCCAGTTGTGGGAGGAATGCCAGTGACTGTGACAGTGACGATAAATGATCCACATTCAAACATGAGTTCCATCTTAAAAACCCGACCCGCAGAATCAGATTTTTGACATTCAGACAATGCAGAGTCCCCCATAGATCAGGAACCCCATTACACATACATGTATCAAATGTACACGTATTATGTAAATCCGTTGTTATTTTTATAACTCCACGCCCCTCTCAGAGAGACACGAAACCGAGACTCTCCATCTCATGATTTAGTAAAGTTATGCTACAGTGCTACAGCCTACACTTCACCCTATGATCGAGTGTCAACATAGTGCTAAACAGACTACGTAGCCAGGTTGAGAAACATGTGACGTCATTTATTTCAATATCTTCTATAGAAGGCAGTACTGGAATGTAGTATGCACACTGGACTGGATCAGCACCGTTAAGTAAATACCATGCATGAATGGCTTTATTGTCAACACAGTTGAAATCAAAATCATTAAAGCCAATATGAGTTATTTTGTTATGAATGACAAGCGGTATCGGTAACACGTTCACTTCATTGCTGATTGCTATTGAATTTAAATTTTCAAACATTGACAAATCCAGTCCGTCATAAGTTGTATGTATTGCAATACATTTTAGAGTCTTATAATTTGTAATAGAGAGTGGTAATAAATGTACTACATTCCGGATATCAATTGAGTCTATGTGTTCAAAATGTGACAAGTCAAGCGCTTCATATTTACACCGAATTTCAAGATGTTTCAACTTCTTCAGACCCACCAATGCATTTGGTAGCATGATTACATTTTCTATACTGAGCTTCAGCCGTTCGAGGCTGTGACACGATGACAAGTCGAACTCGATACAAGATGTAGACGATCTGACTCCTTCCTCATCGTCTAGTGTAGATGATCCAGGATCCTTACGTGCAGGTAAGGCAACAGGCCCAGGTCCATGACAATCTGCAAACGACGCGTCTTGTGAACGTATTGGTACATATTTGTGTAACCCCCACCATTCATCCGTTAAAGATCGAGCACGTGAAGTGTTCAGTGTCCAGATCTGGACCAAATCTTCGGCATTATCATCATCGAAGTTAAAGTGACTGAGATGTAGGTGTATTGGAGCGTTCTTGTCGGCCACAGCCTCCTTATAACCCGAGAGGATGCAGTCTTGGAAATAATGGTCATATTCGCTATCCACGTCAAGCTCATTCATCAGTGCAGATAGTTTATTCGCTGATGAGATGTTAAAGCCACACAGGAATATAAACATTTAAGATATATCAAGATATGAATTGTCATGGCTTTTGAGGTATCTGGAAATGACGTCATCAATTACGTCTGCATTCCTATGTAAATGAAAAGCAGTCAGGAATTCCTGGATGGTTTTATGGACAAACGACAATGTCTGATCAGTACCTTTTTTACCTTTTCTTTTAGATAATAAACCTGAATCAAGTGCGAACTGCTTTGAAGTTTCAGGCAAATGAACCGTCAAGTCTACGTCGCTGAACACTATCGATGATTCTTTTTCATTTGAAAACAAAAATGAGAACGCAGCTTTAGCAATGGAATCTATATGTTCCATGTTGGGTCTTATATATTTCTTGCGAGCAAAGCAGTTAACTGGTAATAAATGACATTGTTCGAAATAACTAATTTGTGCGTTAGCTTTTTTACACAGATTTTCAAGCATGGTAGTGTACAGTTCACACAGTGATGATCCGGCGAGACGCTCAGATTTATCATCTACCCAGGTACAGAGGACAAGAGTGTTCAGCATAGGCGAAGATGATATCGATGATAGTTTGCAACTAATGAGGAATTTTTCAAACTGCTCCACGCTTTTTTTGATATCAGTTGATTCGTCAAGTAGGCATTGTAGTAGCTTTTTATTGAATTCTTTAGGATCGCTTATCCCCTCAACTTCTAACAGAATGTCTATTTGAGAATTCTTGAAACGTTCATCAGCGAGTTTCCATGGTCGAGAAGTTGTGAGTACAATGCACTTGTCCTTAAGCTTAGGAATTCCGTCCATAGAAGGTACAGCCTGTTCACCAGGCCACTCATCTAGACCGTCTTGAACGACAAGATACATCACATTTTTCATTATTTTTAAGACCAATTTGTACGCACTCTCCCTTCCGTCTTCATCGTAGATTTTGTAGATGAGCTGGGTTTTTATCATTTGCGTTACATATGTATGATTTTTCGAATCGCGCAATGAGATGAAAAAGAGAAACTTGAATTTATATCGGATATCAACGTCACCAAACGCCATTTGTTCTTTCGTAGATTCGGTCGAGGGCGCATGCACGTTACACTAGTCGTAAACTAACTTTACAGCAAAACTTGTCTTGCCGCTGCCCGGCTCGCCTTGAAGATAAGTACGTTTAGATAAATGATCACTTCTACAAAAGCAATCTCTGTACGTCAATATTTGTTCTTGTTTCGTGCGTCTCCCATCATTCTCTATGTTTATCCTTTGTATTTTTGGAGTGACATAAACGTCTTGTACGTTCTTATCGAGATTAGGATCTAAAGTAGACAGAGGCAGGTAGCTAATGGTATCACGATAATGTTCCACCAATCGACTGAGAAGATCTGAAATGATAATTCTAATTCCTAAAAACATACAACATGCATGTTTTTATTCAATAACTAGATTCACGGTTTTAGAAAAACTCGGCATCAGGGGGCTTATCGTCGAATAATACTATATCAAATTTTCAAATATTAGACATAATAAAGACATAACGACAAATATACGCATAAATACATACATTCATAAATACATAAATACATTCACGCATAACTGCATAAATACATAACTGCATGAATACATAAAACAATTAATACGTAAATACATAAATTCATATATACATAAATGCATAAATACATAAATATATAAATATATGAATACATAAATAAATAAAAACATTAATACGTAAATACGTAAATACAGACAGACAGACAGACAGGATTAAATGACTGCCTGATCGGGTGGGCGGACGACTTGTCTGTATTTTGTTAAGGGGAAAGAGGTTGGCAAACAACCATCTTCATAAGTTTAATTAATATGTTTGTAGTTTAATTGCTAATGTATCAAGAGTATTTTAGTTACCAGCGACACACGAACAAAAGAAAATTTAATAATGCAAAAGCTGTGCAGTTTGTGTTACGGTAAAGCGAATGGACAAGTCAGTTTATTTTGTATGGTTGTATTCATATTTTTTAATCGGAATTCACTTTCAATTGTTTAGAATAAGTCATCTAGAAAAATTCTCTTTTAACTTTCAATAATAAGAAATTTTAAACACATTATAAATCTAACATGTGATAGCAGTGGTGCCTAAAAGAGAGATAACCGCTGCGACGAGTTTGTAAATCTCTTCGCAGTGCTTATCTCCCCTGTCGAGTTGAAGGTGGATATTATATTCTTAAGTAAAATCTTTTCGAGCGTAAACGTTTGCCTAATAAAAGGAAAGTCAATGCAATTATCTACAAAAATATCGTTTTATAAATGGTTAACAATAATAAGCACATCTGCACAGATTGTTCTAATATCTGTATTTAGACACATGAGTCCGAAAAAATCATGCTAGTTTTAGTGTATTTTGAACAGAATTACAGGCTTTTTTGGACAGACAAGCATATGAGTAAATAAAACAAAATCGTGGAAAGTAAAAAATATGAATAACGTAACTTGCTGTGTTATGTGCAGCCTATGTAACCATATGAGATTTGAGATATTCTGGTCCTTAGTGAGACTTATTAAGTGAGCAAATATCGGGTAAATCGGGTGCAGTTAATTTTGCATTTTATTATTTATATGAACTACCAAAGCGCAATATCGTGTGTTTTTACAGATATATAAAACAATGTATACGATGTCTAACAAATTGTTGCATTAATTTTAAAGATTCCTGGTTAAAATGTTATAATGAATGGTTGACCTGATTACCTCAATGTATGGCAACTAATTTCTGAAATTTATTTATGAATATTACGCGTACCAAAAATACCCGACATTGTGTGCTTTTGTGGTATCATACTTTCTCATATAGACACGCATACTTCTTGGATGTTGTTTGTTTGCTTAGCGTCGCATTGAAGAGCGAATTCCTCGACCTCCTTTTGTGTCTTGATGCCTGTAAGATCCGCTTTGACCTTGTCGCCTTTTGATTGTGTTTCACTTAGATGCGTGTTTCCTTCAAAAAATCCAATGCCGTTGAATGAACCCTGTCACATCCTTCCATTGCTGCCGACTCGACGACTCGCTTTGCTTTGATCAATGTAGAATTGACTTCCGTCACATCAGACTTTGTGGCAGAAGTAACCTCGTCACTTCCTTCCATTGTTACTGACTCTATGACCTGCTGTCCTTTGACCACTGTAGTATTGACTTCCGTCACACATGCCTCTTTGGCAGAAGTTACC